>NC_142244.1:81489478-81791249 GCF_052056855.1 Sturnus vulgaris | reverse complement strand
GGGGGTTTTATACCTCCCAGATAGAATACAGATCAGCAGAGAGATTAGGATGGAGCCTGGAAGTCATAAAATATTTTTGAAACTACCAGAGTCTAGTCTTCACCAGCACTTCATCTCAGTGGTAGTTACCACAAAAATACAGATGGGTTGGTGCTGAAAAAAGGCTGTGTGAAAGAAATAGAATCTGTCTGATATTCAGAAAACTTCTAAATGTTAGCGGCCTGAAAAGCAAAGGCTTGGGAAGAGATGCTGACTGTTCTAATGGCTCCTTGCTTGCAATGCCACCTTTGAAGGTATTATGTTTATTTGTTCCAGGGGAAGGACCCAGCTGATGCAGTTACAACCCCCAAAAGTGTGAGCTAAGTGCAACTTACATCATGCTGCCATTCAGAAAGGTGATGCTAGATGCTGAGAAAGTTTTAACAATGCCACTAAGATCTCTTCACAATTAATTGTAATTTCTAAAGGTTGAATTCACGTGTTTCTCAACCTCTGCAATTCCCAGTATCAGTATTATATTTTTTCTTTTTCTTCTCAAGCTCTCTTAAGAAATTTTATCATCCTCTGAAGAAATAGCAATTTTTTTTTTCTGTGTCACTTAAAGGAATTAATTTTAGGAAGACACTTGCATTACAAAATATCTTCTTTGTTCCCTTTGAGGTTTTCAAGGTTTAAATGTTTTGTATCTTCTGGCCCTTTTTTGTGGTTATCTCTTTTTGTTGTACAGAGCAAAGACTTAATGTTAATTAGATCATGGCAGACAGGCCAATATGATTGTTAAGGAAAAAAACAACAAACCCTTTGCTATTATCTAAGACATCGAGATGTGTGGTATGAAAACTAGATGATTCCTTCATTGTCTGATCTTGGCCAAACTTACTAGAAGTATTTTGGGGCTAGTAGGGTTTTGGGTCTCTGAGACACAGTTCATCTTTGCTTTTGTCCAGTGTCAAGTTTAACATGGCTACAGATTTGAGGACTTTGAGGGAATGTACCACCAGTATTTTATGATCTCTATTCTTCAGTTTATTTCTGAGAGAAAAATGCTTCTCTAATTATAGTGGACAGAGATTTTCTTATTCATTTATCCTGTGACCATTTGGAAGGCTCAATCTATCAAATCTTTGTAGTAGAACAACATGAAGCAGTTTAAGCATTTAATAAATCTCCTCTTCAAGGTAAAATGAAGCCTGAGAAGAATGTATTGGATAAAAATCAGCTACAAATCTTTAATGAAGAGAGGCTCTTCTCTCTCATTTGCTCTGAAATGTGGCAGTACTGTGAAACAAAGGGACTGAACAACTCTATCTAGTAAAATCTGGATTTTTCTTCCTTCATTAGCACTCAAGAAATTTTCATCCAGTTTCAGCAGGCCATGGGAGTATGGGAAGGTAATTTGTACCCTGGTGCTGATTTATTCTTAGTCATTAAGAAGATGCTGGAATGAAGGTGCCAAATCAGTAAGCAAAATGGGCACCCCGATGGCTTTGGGCTGAATGTAAGTTTTGTAGGAGAACTGAGGTGAAAGACTGCTACTAAACATCTCCCTTCCTTCCAAAACTGGGACTACAGTTTGGACACTGAATGACCTAAAAAAAAAGAGATAATAAATTCTGAAGAAACCACAGATGTTTGTGCCCCAAATTTGAATTTTGATTTATATATTTATTTGGGCTGGCCGTTTTTCCTTTTCCCCAGAATACCCTGCCATTCGAAGTGGAGCAGTGTATATTTAATTTAAAATAAATATGATATCAGGTATTGTATAATTAGATCTATATAGGAATTTAAGAATACCCTAAAACAGCCAAAATTTCTTCTTCAGATTTATGAACAGATTACTTAAATGTGAAAAGATAAATAAAAATTAAACATATCCAATATTAAAGGCAGGCAGATTACAGAGGCGAATGCAAAATTTTCCGGGTGCAGAAGCTCAATTCTGTTGAACGTGAGGGATGAAAGAAAGAACATCTAAAATTATTAAGGTCTACATTTTGATATTATAAAAATATTCTTAGTCAATCTGTTCATATTTATATTCAGTGCTACCATGGTGGTAACATCACACTGGTGAGTCAAAGTACAAAAAGAGAAGCTTTACTTTTTCAGAAGTGAGTAGGAGAGCAGTTTTCATGCATCTGCAGAGATAGCAGTAAGACTTACTGGAGTTTGTGCAGAATAAATTTCTCAATCATTTACGAATGACTGTCAGATGTAGGGCAGCATGCAAAACAAGCAGATCACAAACCCAACCCCAGAATAGCCCAAGAACAGAATTCTTAAAACTTTTGCAGTAATAACATTATAAAATAAGAAAATACAGTACGTAATAAGGAAGATTCTGGAGTAAGTATGTTGCTTTGCTCCCTAATATGCATAATTATTCATACTGATGAATTAGCTATGGTAAAAAATAAAGTACTGCTGTTTGCCACACAGTAGGATAGAAACTTTATGAATAGTCAATCATGTAACACTTCTTAAAATTAATTTCTTGTTTGAAAGGATATATTTTTCTCTGTGACCACTGATGCCTCAGACCAAGGAAACACCAAAATGCTTCCAAAGTATTTGTTATTACATAACCTCAGTGAAAAGAGCCTGTTGTTTCTTTGGTTATATTTTAAAAGAATTAGGAATATCTTAAAATATAAGAATGCATACTGTATAAACTGCTTTCAGTTTTGACAGGGTGTCTTCATCTGCAGCTAAGAATACTTCTGTTTGTAGACACGATCTTGTCTAGAGATAAATGAAATTTAAAATGAGCATTTATTTTCAGGTATTTACCAGCTTTTTTGCTGCAGCAGTTAGCAAAGGCAGACGCCATCAATTGAAAGCTGTGTAGTAGAAATTTTTATTTCCTTCTTGTTATCAACTCCAAAAGAGTCAGACCTGTTTATATTCAATGAAATTTCCTCTGGCCTCTGTCATACTCTTCAGCCCACAATCAAAAGTAGATAAAAATGTTTTCCAAGTGGTTTAAGTTGCTTTTTACTTTGCATGAAGACAGCAATTTTAAAGTCCTTAATGAAAAACAGAGATGCTGCCAGTGACAGAATACTAACTTCTATTTCTGTCACAGTATATTTAAAGTTTTTATGAAGGATTTTGAAAGCTAAAAACCCCCTATTTTATACATGACAAAATTTCTGACATAATACAGTCACCTGAAGACTAAATAAAAAATCTGGCTATTATTTTTTCAGTATATACATATTGTGAAGCAGCAAGTCACAGAGACTTCAATTCTGCAGTGTATTAGCACATAAATGTCTGCCTCCAAACTGTAATTTCAACAAGGAAATTTATCTTAACTTGATTTAGCTGTTTGCTCTTGTCTTGATTTTAGTCATTCTGAAATCATAAAGTTCAGTCTTGCCTCAAACACAGCAGTGGAAAGTTATCTAAAAAGATCTGGACACATTGCCCAATCTGCTGAATATTGATTCTGTTAAGCCTGAGCTCCCAATTAAAGTTCAGTTTTTCATAAAGAGAGTTCTGTGAATGAAGAAAGATGTATTCAAATAAATTAAAACTGATAAGTGCTACTTTAAGTAATAAATTTATTTCTTTTTAATTATTGAACTCTCTGTTTGGAAGCTCTAGAAGTGTACGTTTCAGGAAAAGTACATGTTATATGGAATTTCTTGGACAGATCATGTTTTATTTCGTTGTCTTTTTCCATCCAAGGAACATTTTGCCTCCAGTTTGACCTTATTATCAATATAAGAATTAGTGGTAAATTATTATACAAGGTAAAATCCAATAATCAATAGGAAAATCTTCCTCAGGCTTGACTAGCTGCAATAAATATCTCCTGGCAATGATAGAAACTGATGTTTAAAAGCAAAATACATTAAGGTTTTGGGATTTTTTTCTCTGGTAAAAATAAAAATTAGACCATGAACTAAAGGAACTCATCAGATATACAGCATGCAAAATGCTGTATATAGAAAAATACAGCATACAGATGGCAAATGGAAATAAATTATTTCTTTTTAATGATAAATTCTCATTTTTTCCATAGCAATTTAAAAACAAAATGTAAATGTTGGCTGTACAAATAAAAGCCATCTTTGAAAGGGTGTATCTTTGTGATGACACCATGTTGCAATGCATCACTTTTTCGTAAGCTGATGCATTTGACTTCTCTGATTTTATTACCTGATTATTTATGCCTTTATGCAGTTTTCTTCTAAAGAGGTTTGGTGCTAATTTGTTTCTTGTAGCATTACTGTTTAATTAGGCAATCAACTTTGTGTCTACCTGCTGGTGGAAAAAAAAGAATGTGACAACCTTACACAATGTGTTAATTTAAAACTGCAAAATATCAACTTGAACTAAAAATCCCAAATGGGCTTAAAATACAGCTGAGGATTGTTAATGGTAAGATTTTTATGTTAGTACAACTCCATTGCTGGGGTATAACTCATGTTTTCTTGCATGGAATATAACAGAAATTTTTCAAATAAAGCATTATTTAACTTGGTAATCCTTCTGGGACTTGTAAAATCCCTGAAAATCTCATGTTTAAGTTTGACCAGATTTTTCTTCCTTTACTCAAGTCAAGTAATGTCTTTTATCCTTTAAAATTCTTACTGTAATCCCTGAGATCACTTGCAGGATAAAGTGATGCCTATTCTCCCAAGAATGTGAGAATTCTCAACATAATGTCCTTTGGAAGGGGTAGCACATAAAATCAGCAAATTTCTTCAAAAGAGAAGAACTTAAACATGTCTGAAGCATACCACCAATTTAGGGATTTATGGGACAACAATTCCCAAGTTGTGGACCTCTTTTAAAAAGAAAAATGTCCTAGCAACAATTCTTTTTCTGTGTTGAAAAACCTGTAGAAACAATTATCTTCAAAACCTCATAATGCAGTCCAGAGTAGCTAATTTTGGTTGCTCAATGTGGAAGAAAACAAAGCTACCAAACATTTCTGAGTCCTGGGTCTCAAATTATTTTATGCCCCTCTCCTCCTGCAAAGTAAGTGGAATCATAACTAGAGTGAGTCTAAAGGCTTGAAAATTTATAAGCAACAAAAAGACACCCAAACCCTCTTTTATGTGCTTGCTTAAAATTAAAAAAATACCTTTCAAGTACATGTAATATCTTTCAGTGAAAGTATTTTTTAATAACTTCTTTTTACCCCTTTTTCATGTGATATTCTCAAGCTTTTCATCTTGAACATGAAGGCTACACATTTATAATAATTTTTTAAATAAAAAGCTCCCTTTATAATGCACTATTCCAATTTCAAAATTTAAAGGATAAAAGCTCCAAAGTACAGAAAGAAATTTTATAAGGTAAGGAGCAATTCTGCTACTTTATTATTAGTTTGCTATGGCATTTCTGACTTCAGAAACTGCCACTGTTTGTGGCAGTAGAGGAGTAAAGAGCTGTCTCTGTTCTTGCATTTAACTTATTTTTTCAATTAGGGTTTAAACAAATAATTCAATGGTTTAAAAATAAATCATTCATACAATTAATCATCCCGCTGAAATGGGATCTTTCGTTCTTCTTTTGTTTGATGCTTCAGTAATCTTTTTCAGCTTTGCAAAGCTTAAATGTTCTCACAATATGTTTCAGTTATTGGCCTAATTAACATACAGCATTACGTGATTGAGTGATCAGTGCAAATTAGATACCAACAGGGGCCATTGACCTAATGTGCAGACAATCCCCAAACTAGATCCTCAAAATGTGTAATGACTTCAGAGTGAGGAGTGTGGAGTTAGCACCATGTAGCACTGTGTGGCTGAGCCCTGGGGTTAAAAATAGTTCTCCTGCAGTTAAGAAAAGTAGAGAGGACTTGAGTGTGCCCAGAACACTTCAAAGTATCTCAGTCCTATCAATGAATGGATCAGCAGAAGGAAGATGAAAAGTGACCTCAGTCATTATTATTCTATCATTGCAAAATTTAAAATGACATTTTGAAGTGAACTGTCCCTTTCTTTGGGAAAGCTCAGCCACTTTATGATACTCATTTTGCTGGAAAGGGGAGCGGGGAGGTAACATTAAATTTGCACATTTGTAACAAATTAAAAAGCTTATACTTCTGATGGAAAAAAATCTCTGAGCATCTGTAATTATTTGGTGGACCTTAAAACTGTTTACAGGTGTTGATGACTAGTACTCATTGGGGGGCAGAGCCAAGGGTATCTGCAAAGCCAAAGCCAAATGGATCTCTTGGCTTTGCTTAACTCCTTTCTAGGACTTATTTTGAGAAATAAAAGGCCTGATACCATTGGATTAAGGTTAGAAGCATTTCTGTTGCTAAAATTTGAGGAGGAGGGATATGAAAACACTCTTTAAAATGCATGCAAGAATGCCAGTTTGGTTTTTGTGTGTGACATCTGCCTGTGATAGTCTATTTTAAGAATAGCTAGGCTATGTGCTGTGTAAAACTGTGGTTTGCCTTGTTAGAAACTTTGCAGTTTAAGCAGTTGTTTGAGCTGCTTACCTTACAGCCTTACAACAGTTGTGCAGAACCTTCTTCCATGACTTCCCAGTTTGCTCCATTATAAGCTAGACCTGTCACCCACAGGTGACAAGTGGCACAGTCCACCAAGCCCACCCTTACCCAGCAAATACCTGGACCACCAAGTTTTTGCTGGTGTCTGAAAACATGAATGATGTCAGGGTTGTTTGTTTTCCCTGATATTAGATGACAGATTGCATCAAGTCCCATTTTAAAAAATATTTTCTTGGCACCTGAACCTAAAATATTCTTTGTGACACTTCAGATTGAATGAGTGTGCACTTCAAAACACGGATGTAGGGTTGTCTGTCATTTTTTGCCCATGTGTACAGCTTCACAAAGTGAAACAAAGAGGCTTCTCATGATTTCCATTTATTTATTCAATTGTTCATCAATTCATTCACATATTTTGAAAAGACTCTATTCATTTCATTTGTGCATAGCAGATAAAATTAATTACTGCACTGCAGATAATAGCACATAAAGGTCATCCTCAGAATTGTGTTTAATTTGGTGTCTTTATCATGCTTTGAAGATAATGGTTTGATGTTGTTTGTACACTGTGGAGTGCACTTCTATCCCTTGGGAAGCATACTGAGAAAACAAATAATAGTAACAGAATGGTAGAGCATAGCTGTTCTGCGGTGTTTGTCCCTGCTTTAAAAGTCTCAGCTGCTTAAAGCAGTGCCTGATGACAGTGCAGAGATCCTCAGTCCGTAAACATGAAGGTATCGATCCGAAGACACTGAAATTGATGTATCTGTGTGTGAGAAAAAGGGATGTGCTGTTCTGGCAGCTGTTAAATTATTCACAATGATTTGTTGCTGTGGTGCATTTCTGCAACATTCTTCCTGTGCATCCTTTTCTCACCCAGTGCTGGATTAGTCCGTTTTCAATAGGTCTGGGATCATAGAAAGGTGTTTTGTTTATCAAATGTTTTTCCCACACACAGTGCAGGAGTATAAATGAGGTTGCTTGGGAGAAAAGTGTTAGATTTCATCAGTATTCATACAGATTTTTTTTCCTATGGACAAGTGCTATGGGTTTACTAATGGTCACAGACCATATGGTTCAGCTTCCCCACACTGAATTGGGCAACAAACGAGATGCATCGTCAATGAAGATGCAGACAGCAGGCAGCATGTGTTCAGGGGCTGCTTTGGGAGAGATTTCTTTTTTTCTTTTCATATCTATGAGCAGGGCCAGGTTTGTCACGTGATGGAGTTAGTTGGGCCTCACTGAGATTTTTGGTCACATCGTGGACTTGTGTGGGTCATGAGAAGGCTCCTGGGCTGGGCCTGTCACATGTAATCCCAGCCCTGGCTGCGGTGTGGCTCTGCTGCTTCTCCCAGCAAAGCAGCTGGGAAGCAGTGAGTTGCCAGGGCTTTGGCAGGGAAAGGAGAAGATGAGGAATGAGGAGTGATATGAGGAACTTGGGGGTTGGAGCTTGATAAGAGCTTAAGCTGCCTTTCTTCTTCTTGGCAACTAGTCCCTGATGTTTGTTAGAGGTATGCTGCTGCTAAGAGGTGATTGTATTGCTTAGAAAAAGCATTTTTTGGATGCATGTGAAGAAGATGAGAGAGAGAGAGAGAGGAAGGTGGCCCCATTACAGCTTAACTTCTCATAAGCAGTCTGTAGAGTTCAAGTAATTTCTGACCTGTGAAATAGCAACATATCTTAAAGATCCTCTTTGTCAAATAAAATCAAGAGTATATATTTTAAGTCCTCTGGGAGGCTTGGTATTTTGTTAGGAATGGTAATAATGTTTGAAAACTTCTCCTTGTAGATATTGCCCAATTCAGAACATTCACTGCTGTCTAAAAATCTAAGTAATTTGTCCAGTATCTTACTGAAACCATGTTGATTTTCAGGCAGCTTTCACTAGAAAGATGCCTGCTTACTTTTCCACTAATTAACAATGAATGCTCAAAGTATGGTTTAGAGAAAGAACTGGAGTCCTAACAGTAGTCATGACTACAACAGGTTTGTGGACTACTCTGAAAGGCATCTGTTTATGGCCATGCAGTTGTGGGGAGTATGACAATCTTTTTGTCAAGGTCACAGTCATTCCTCAGAGAAACTGGGATAACTCTCAGTACATCAACCCAGTATTCAAATAATGTGGCTTGCAAAAAAACTCCCTGTATAGAAATTTAAAGAGAAGAAAACACCATCTAGTGCTTAACTTGAGCTGTTGTGGGTGATGGGATAGCTTCTTTCTAGGCATATATAAGCTCTCATTGTGGTTTAAGCCCAGCTGACAACTAAGCACTCTCAGCCACTCATTCAACCTCCCTCTCTCCACACTTTGCCCTGGTGGACAGGAGAGGAGAATTAAAAGTAAGACTTGAGGGTTTAGGTAACAATAGTTTCATAATTGAAAACAAAATAAAATATAATAGTAGTAACAGTAAATAATTGTAATAGTGGTAATAAAAAGGGAAAGGGAAAAGAATCCAAACATGATGCACAATGCAATTGCAATTGCTCACGAACTGCTGGCTGATGCAGACCCTGTTTCTGAACCCAGATTGGTCCTCCTTCCACATAACTCTGACAGTTTATATTCTGGGCATGGTGTTCTGTGGTGTGGAATATCCCTTTGGCCAGCTCAGGTCACCTGTGCTCGCTCCTACTGAGGTTTTATTTTTTTGTGGACCTCCTCAATGGCAGAGCGGGAGGGCAAAAACAAATAGAACATCCTTGATTTACTATGAATTTGACTTCTAAAAACCCAAAACATCAGAGTGTTTTCAATGTCATTCTCATTCCATATCCAAAACACAGCACTGAGAAGAAATTAACTCTATCCCAGCTGAAACCAGAACAGCCCACTTTGCATTATGAACAAGTGTTATACAGGTCAGAGGTGTTTAATTTGAAGTGTTTAGAGCACATCTGGGTCATCTGCAACCAGGAAAGGATGCAGTATATCCAAAGTACTTGTAATAGGCTACAAAATAGTTTGAATTACCTCTGATGCCTTTGATAATTACAATGTGATCCTTGGCTATTGATAGAAGTATTTCAAAGGAGACATAGCACTGAGTCTCGAGGACGTTGTTAGTGCTGATGAGATTGCTCATAATCAGTAAGTGTTTCATCATGCTCTTAAAAGCCAGTTGGGAAAGCCAGTAATACAGAAAAAAGCCTCAAAGGAATGGTGTCACTGTGTGTCACATTACTCATATCATTAGATGGATTCTCGTAATAGCTTTTTGTCTGGAAATAATTCTTCATGACAAGCAATATTTGTGTCATTAAATGTTTGTTCCATGTAATAGGACCCAGGCTTGAAGAGTGTAAGAGAAAAATTGGTGAGATATTTTGAAGCTCAGATTCATGCTCCCGCTTTTTTCAGTGAAAGGACAATAAGATAAATATGCAATTAGAAAAAATGAGAAAAAAAATCCAAGAGTAAACTACTTTTTTTTTTCCATCCTTCATTTCCTACATTTATTTAGAAAAGGTTCAGTGTGCTTTGATAGTGGTTGCCCTGCCAATAGATTACTGCTGTCCAAAAGGGAAAAGCATTTCTGCTATAAGTACCCCTTCAATTTTGGGAAGTAGCTCTTTACACACTGGTTACTAAACTAAAAGGTAATAAAAGCCATTGTAATTCTGACATCCTTTCAAAGATTTTTAAGAGGTCCAACTGTTCTGAAGCAATGAAACTTAGCTGTTCAGGTTGATATGTTTAAGTTTATTCAGGTTATTAGGTCTTTTTCCTGTAAACAATTGTACAGAGTGGTTCTTCAGGGCTTGTTTATGCTCAGTAGCTACTCAGTGACTGGAGAATCTGTAGGGTGCTTTCTTCTTCACCAACTTACCCTATCCATTTCTTAAAAGGAAACTGTCAAATCAAAAGCAGTGCAAAAAAAAGAGGTTCATTTTAAATTCACAATAACTTAAAAATAACCAGTGATCAGCTGGTTGTTCTGTTTGTTGCCAGGTCACAGGCTGCACCCCAAAAAGGCTGTTTGTGAGTGGAGGCCCAGCATTGGCTGAAATGAAAGCTGGACACTCACCTATTTGTGAGGATCTGAGCCTTGTTGAGGAGGGGAAGAAATAGTAGTAGTTTTTTTCAGATACTGTGCATCTCTTGAAGGTGTGCCAGAGACTGTTAACTCATTTAGCAAGATTATTTGATCGTTTTCTTTTCTTATGACAATAGATAAATGTGCACTTCCTCTTGCAAATCTGCGCAGCAGAGATCATTTGGGCAAAATTTCATTGTTCCATACCCAATAATTCTCAAGTCTAAAGAGAGACAGTAGGAACACAGTAGGTTCAGAACTATTCAACAACACAGGAAGCTGAACTGCTTCCAGAGAGCTTGCTTTGTCTCCTGGCAGACTCCCTGAGACAGGATATTATGGGAAGACACCTCTGTCCCTCCTCCACTGGCCATCTCCAGCCCTTTATGTAAGAGATTCTGCATTCTCTTGTTTTTGCAGCAGAGGAGCCCCTGGGTGGTGGGGCCCACATTCACAGCTTTATTCCCCAGCAGGGTGTGCTGGAGGTGTGAGTACTAAACATAAAGTTACAACTTACATACATACAACTGCCCCAAACAAGGGGCCTGGGACTTCCATGGATGGCCTGTGACTCTTCATCTGTCCAAGAGCAAAGTTCCCCTGCAAAACAACACCACATGGGTGGTCCCACAAGGGGCAGTGGGCAGCACATGCTCATCCCTCCAGCCCTTCCAGGGGACTGGAATTGGGTTTCCTTGTGGCAAATCCCAAATGAAATACTGGGCTGTGCTTTCTCCAGGGCAAGCACAGGCACCATAAGCTTTTGATGTGCTTCCTGCCAAACCAGGCAGTAGCCTGCTCATCACCTTGCTTGATCCACTCATTGCAAAGGAAGACTAAGGGTAACCAGCTGGGTCAAAGCAGGGAGGATTTTCTTTGCATCAGCACAAGACAGGCAGCTGTGGTAGTAAGGGAAATTGTGTGAAGCATACCTAATGTCTCCTAGTCACACGTATCTGCTGATGCCTTAGAAAGGCATCTGGCTTTTAGATACCAAATCACATTACCCAGCATCCTGGGCAATATATCTCATACTGCTCTGAGCTCTGCTCTGCCACCAGAGCGCAAGAAGTGCTGAAATCCAGGTGCTGAAGCAGTCAGCCCGTTCTCGAGGTGATCACAAATAGAAACAAGCATCTTTATGTTATTTCCAGCCACCCATAATTTGAGTCAGAACTCTTTTCAGTCTGACCTGAAATAGCAGTATCACTTTGTATCTTCAGTACTATCTTTTCCTTGTTTCTGAATGTGACAGTTGTTCCCACTCATATGGAGGAAAGGAGTGCTTCTGAACCCCAATGTGCCATGATGAGAGCAGAGGACTCATGAATTCCTAATTTCCTATAGGGCTTGTAAGGCTGATGGTAAGCCTTTCTCCAAACCCAAGAGACAATGTCACCTAATCTAGCACAACAGCTTTTGTCACTGCCATGGCATCCACCATCTCCAGGCTTCGTCTTCTGTTTTAACCTTGGAAGATTTACATCTCACTGAAGTCTTGGATGTGCCAGTTTTCTTCCTAAAAGCTTCTGTCTCCACTAGATGAGGCAATGCTGAATATTTTAGACCCTGTGAAGCTTTTGTGGTTTTGCAGCTACATTGGTCCAAAAAAACTGATGAATTTGTGCTGATGGTTGGGTTTAAGAATTTATTCTGCTTACTCTGGTGACATCGTTATAGCTGTGCTACCACAGATCAGTTGTTACAAGTGAGGCCTTACCTACAAGAATGCTCTAAAATGGCTACTATTTCTGTACCAGAAAAATGTTGTAGTTAGATTTGGACCTCTCCTGAGAGCTGAGATCTGCAGGCAGCTGCTCTCTTTTGGAGCAGAGCTCAGTGCTCAACCTTAGGAGGCACATTTGGATCCACCACCCAGATTTGGTCAGTTAGAAGGTTAGTTAGGAATCTCTTTTTAACTATCCCTCTTTTTCTCAAAAGAGAAGGTATGGGAAGTTCTTTAGTAAGCACCCTGGAATAGGATCAGAAGATCATTGAAGAAAAAAAGGAGTGTTAACAGAATTTGATAGGAGACACACTCCCTTCATCAGTACCTGTATTCCTGTTTTCTTGTTAAAGTGTCCTGTCTTTGCAAAGAGAGAGATGATAAAAAATTGAAATTACTTCCTGGCTAATATGGATTTTTGGATTCATGACTGAATATATGTTGCAGTGAGTTTTCAGATGTTTCCATTAGCAGAACTCTTCTGTTATACTGCAGGCATTCACCCAGAAGGGACACCAGTTGCCCTTCTGTTTGATGCTGCAATCTGCAATTGCAGTGAGTTGCTAGGTGCCTGGCAATGCCACACAGCAGTTTCTGCCTTTTTACACCGTGGAACAGATACTGATCACCACATTTCCTTCCAAACGCTGTCATGCTCACACCATCTCTCTTTAACCTTGAAAAGTCAGGATCACAGAGACCAGTACATTCTACTGCATAACTCATAAAGAAATCTAAGAAATGTATTAGCATTTTCTTCACTTTCTTTCACTGGAGTATGCCACAAGAAAACTTTGCTTATAAACCTTCCTGTGTGCTTGTTGGCAAAGTAATATTAAACTGGACATGTAGTTGGGACAATTTTGAAGAGAACTCTATTTAAATTTGGTGATGGAAGGTGTTTAAACTTAATAAGCATCTGTAATGGACTTTACATTTTGTGCAATTGGAGTGCTTAGTGATTATTAGATAGCTGTTAGGCAGAGATTTAAGGCTTAATGTAGATTTCAATGTGTTTGGTTTGACAGAGGCCATGCAATTTTCGTGTGACACAGTAACATTGATAAGCTGATTCAAGCACTTCATGCAGGCTTGCTGTCCAAGTTTTCTTATTACAATTATGCATAATAACAATACAGTTATATGAAAATGACAGTGCTTGGGTAATCATAGTACTGGGAGCATTTGTCCTTTATTCTGAAGAGCAGAGAAGTGGAAAAGTGCTGGATGTGGGGAAAGGAAATTAATATTTGCCCTTGCAGAACACTCTTCTTCCCCTGGATTTGCATACAACTCATCATACCTTTTCTGCATCTTGATTATGCTTCTGTCCAATTCAGCAGGAGAACTATTTTAGTTTGACGTTGGGGGACAGGTCTGTGCTTAGAAAAATTAGTTTAGGTTATTCTTGTGAGAGAATGTACATAAGCATGCAATGGTTTTCTCTGATTGCCCCACTGTCTTCATATCCAAGTAGTTCTTAGCATTGGTCTGACTGGTTGGAAGATCCACAGGGTACAGGGGGACAGACACACTGGCTATAAACATGCTGCTTTCCAGATAGGCAGTATTTTCTGTAGTGGCTTTATTCTCATGCTGAAGGTCTCTTCTGTGGCCCTGGGCATTAGGAAATTTGCCCATGCCACATCTCCTTCCAGGCCTCTGCAAAAGATCCTGAGCAAAGTTGCCCATGGAATAATGGCTGCTCAGCACTACAGAGTACACTCAAACATGCTCACAGTCAGTTTCAAGACTGACTTTTAACCTATGTGACTTGGACAGGCTCCTCTTCTAAGCTTTTACCCTGCCAAAGTATGCTCTAGATGTTGAGTAAAGGAACCTTACTTGGTGATCAAAAGTTTTGCCCACCCATTCCAATTCTTCCTGCAAAGACTGTTGAAACCCAATACATGCCTTGTTGACTCCTCATGTGTAGTTTCATCCTATCTGGAGTCTTTTACTTCCTTCTAGTGAAGACCTCCTTTAGTGAAATTGTACTAAAAATAGATGTTGGCTTATGCTCCAGCACCACTTTGTGTAACTGCTGAGTGCTGGATGCTGAAGCAAGGATGTCTGAACTTCTCCTTCCAAAGAAGCTGCTTACACCTCCAAAAATAGTATTTAAATAATATTTAACATGTAAACCCATGTCATTTTTCACTTGGTTAATACTGAGCTCCTATACTTGCCTGTTACTGCATTTAACAAAAAATACAACACTGTTCTGAATTTTATGTATCATGACTAAATTTTGGCGAGCTTATACTGGTTTTTTTGAGAGTTTATGTACCTTAGCAGATGGTGTTAAAGTTTCTGTGAATAGTTTAATTTCTTTCCACCTTCTTAACATTACTCTTTGCTTTTAATTATTTGCTTGCAAACTAGCTGACACAAACTAGTTGAACACACTGATGACAATGGATTGTAGTAAAAATATAAATTCTAAGATGTCAAGATTTAAGCATTTGACTCTTTTTAAGGAAAACCTTTTCAAGTATGTATCAACCTCTTTATTACTTATTATTTAAAAAATAGTAATAATGATTTAAAAATTCATTATAGTGTTATATGATAGATATTTCTGAAATTTGGCTGCATATTATCTTGGACACAGTCACACTGAAAGGGAGAAACACAAAGATAAACTTTATCATATTCCAGTTCTGCAAAAAACGATCTTTTTGTGTGGGTTCCAGAGAGTTGGGGCCTTTGTCAACAAAAATGCTGGGAACAGATTTTTACTCAGTTATGTCATCATCTCATTTTCAGCCATCTAAATATATAGCATTTTCCAAGGTGTACAGTATGTGCTATTAATATGGTTCAGAAATATCTGGAGGCATTTAATTCTGAAAGTTAATTATTTCAGGCAGGAATGATATAGGTGTGAAGTGCCATTAAACGTACTGCTGGCTAATATAAAAGAAGAGTTTTAGGAGACTCTCTGGAGTGCTGGTTAAAGTTAGACAGGACACTTCATGGTGCTCAAAGTTGTGCTGTGTGTCTCAGACAGTGAATCCTCAATCTGACAAAGTGGGAGCTTCTAAAGGTTGAACACTTTTGAATTAATGTACATATGAAAGCATATACCTTGCATCCAATCATATTAATTTGATTTTAGTCAGTAAGAAAAGAATAGTTTTTCTACATACTAAAGTACTGGCAAAACCAAACCAAAATAATGAAAATTTTCATGGTTATATGTTCTAAAAATAGTATTCTTGCTGCCCTATCTGTTACTAATGGCAGTCTCCCCACCTTACAATCTTATATTTCCTGCATCATTTGCTGCAGTATAGAATGTCATGTTTTTAAAGAACTGCATCTGTCAATGTATGAAATAGTTTGACAAGGTCTTGATGACAGTGGTGTGTGAGTTAAAAAAAAATAGCTTAAGAACCTTAAGTTTCAGGTGATTTATTTTGTTTGTTAACTTACCTGGAGCTCAAACCTGAATCGAATTGAATTTTAATAAAGTAAATAAATAAAAAGAAATTCATGCATTCCAACTGACGAAAAAACATACATTCTCTCATGATTGTAAAATATCCTCATTTTTCTCTCTTTTTAGAACTTTCTGTGTCCTTCAGCAGCTACCTTTTACACTCTTGCAACCTACAGCTTTCAATCTGCTTTTCCACAACCATTACATTGTTGTACTCCTTCTCAGCTCCATTAAAAACCATTTTCTTAGTTCAGCAGTGAAGCATTGACTTCTTTTACCTGGCACCAGCATCATTTGCCATCAAATAAAAAATTTGGTCCAACTACTGATAGAGTTGCACAGGTTTCCGGTTTTATAAAAAAGGAAAAGCCATATTTAGCTAGAGTTAGATTTACTGAACTGCAGCCTGAAGCTGAAACCAGTTTTCATTTTGAAGTTCTGCTTTTCCCCAGCTATAGTACTGGCTTGCAACACTGGCTCGACATAAAAAAGACTAAATTCAGGCTGGAAGAAGATGTTAGTGTCTTCTGAAGATTTTGAAATGAAAAGAAACTCATCTTTGCGTCATCCTTCTCTAAAGCTGACTTTGGTCTGTCCATCTCCACTGCTCAAAATAGCCCCTTACTGATATGGCAGAATTATTCTCTTTGCACACCTCTGTGGTAACTACACTACAGGAACATCAGTTTTATCAAAGCAAGGCTCTAAGTGGTTCTGCAGTCTACAGTCTGTGGTTCAGTTCTTACCTCACTAGTGGGAGTTATTTTCCCTGCTGCAGAAGGACGAGAACATTATTCTGAGTGTGCCCATGGAAATATACTGGGAAAGCTATAAATATGAACATATTAATTGAATGCTTATATGCTCTGACATTTAAAGACACTCAGTAGCAGTCAAAGCTTATGTGGCTGTAAGCAACAAGGTCTATTGTAGTTTTTTCCTTTTATTTACAAGGAACATTCCCCATCTCTTCTGAGCATTCATTTTTCTTTACAGTTGCTATCAAAGGTAAATTAAAACCATTTTTGGCTCCTTTCTGTATAACTTCATAGAGATAAGATTGAGTTGGCGTTGGTATTTTGACTTTTCTATGGTGGTTTTTTTTTAAATTTTGCCTGAGGTAGAAATAGGGGCTTGTCTTAAGTCATTGCAAACACATAGTTTTAGTAGTCTTCTCGTTTAAAGAGCTTCAGATATGTTTTTCATGAACAGGGTGTAGAAAAAAATAATCAAAATTTATCTAAGTAGAAAAAAGGCCCCTAAACAAATGAAAAAAAGAACAAATAACAAAGCTTAAATACATAATAACATCCTTTGTATTACCTAGCAAATACATGTAGAGGAAGCATACAGCTGCAAAATTTCGTGTGCTTAGCATTTTTAAAATGTTAATAAAATGCTATTGGGACGTTACTGGTATTTTTACACCGACACGTACCTTTTACTGGTACTGCTGTACCTGTTTTGCCCTTCATACTTGGCCTAATAAAAGACCATGAGTAGTTACAATGAATAAAGTGTTTGAAAAACTTTGTCTTTTCCCTGTCTAAGCCAGTCGCATGTTCTTACAGTTTCCCAGCACTTACTTGCCTGTGGCTTTTCCAAGACAGAATGATAGGCGTCATCCAAAGTAGCAGTTGTTCTTTTATCTCCATTTTGTCAGTAGTTTTTATTACTGTGTTGTCACTACTTTCTATTTATTCAGACAGTTTATCTTCCCAAAAGTGCATTTATAAATGGATCTCAGTATCACACTCATTGCTGAAATCATTAATTTAACCTCTCTGTTCATTTACTAACATGCCTTCATTCTTTTGTAGTTCCTCAGTTTAACATTTACAAAAGCTCCTATTCCTCTTAACCTCTGTGGAATAAGAGAAAAAAAAAAGTCATAAAACCCACTATAAATAATGAATTTTTTCTTGTCTTTCTCTTTTCTTCTGCTGGTTTTCAGTTTTCAGGTTTACTGGTCTGTTAGCATGGGACTCTCGTCACCAGGTTTCTCATGAATAGGAGAATACCTGTCTAAATTTTCTGCTCAACTGTGCATCCATAACTGGATGCATTAACATCAGAGAAGCCAATAAATATTTAATTGATAACAATCTATAAGATTGAGGGGTCAGAATTTGTTGCAAGTAGGTGTTGTCATCAAACAGAGCTTAATAGAGAGGACTTTTACCTAACATGGGCTTCAATTTTAGGCTACTGATTCCCTTAATTTAATCTGCTAAACTATTTTCATAGAAATACAAGTGGAAAGAGTTGGATACCTCAGAAGTATCCAAAGGCAGAGCCATTTTGCTGGACTCTTTGTGTTAGACAGATGTGTTATTCTTCTGCAGGCATTTTCTGTTCTCCATTTCCAATATGAGGAACTTCATTATTTCCTTAGATAACAGCTTCACCACCTAAAGTTTGAGTACAAATTATCTGCTGGAGTCTGGCAGATTGTGCCAACAAAGCTCAGCACAGGTGCAAAATCTTGCTTAAGAGCAGCATAATTTTCTTTGCAAAATGGATGTGAAGTTGTTTTGTAGGTTGCCCAAGATTTGTGCTTGGCTCCAGCTCACAGCCTACACCGTCTCTTACATGGTTTAAGAATTGTACATGGCCCAGGCACCTGTGCTAAGAAAGCAGAGCAGACTGCCCTATGAAGTCAGTGGGGAAGGAATTAAATTTCTTTGTCAGAGAGCAACTGGGATTTTCTTTGTTTTCACTTGAATTTCAGAGCCCTTTTTTTTACAGTTTGGCTAAGCTCAATGCATATTTAAATAATGGTACAAGAGATAATATTTAAGTGTGGAAAACTGTGAAAACAATTTAAACAAGTCTTTCAGTTAAGCTTGAAAATTGCTTTCTGGCATGTATCCAAACAAGAAAAGCACACAGAAATGCCTGCCATTTTATATCCAGTCCATTATTTTTGGAATAACAGCTGAAAGAATAAAAGTCTTAACTGAAGATGCAGACACATGTGTTCTCACATGTGCTCACAGTAGCAGGCACAATCTCTTACTCCTTTGCAAGTGCTTATCTCCAATGTTTGTCAACTGTATTGACATGTTGGTCAAAAGAACTTTTGCTTAAATGAGAAATATCAATTATTGTTGCAAGTAGTTAGCACCAGAAAAAAAAACATTCTTTATTCTCAGCTGCTGTTTCATGATCAACAAATATTTGCTCTGTAGAGATTAATTTCAATGCAGGTTAAGCTTAATGCATTTTTTTTGGTTTAATTATCTGGTTTTGTAAATGGCAGGTACAAAGTCTCTAGAGTTATGGTACACAGCAAAAGTCTAGGTAGACTTAAAAGGACTACATTGCTCACAGGCATTGCATGTAGCATTGATTAGGAAATTTTCTTAAGGTGCTAATTCTTAAAGCAATATAAAATCAGAAATTCACTTAAAATATTTAATATAGTCTTAGCTCTAGAATATTATTACATTTCCTGACTTTTTTCTTGCAGAGCTCTATTCTTAGCTCTGCAAGAGAAAAGTCAGGAAATTATCCAAAAGTGCTGTTTCCATGTTCAAAAAACAGAAAGCACCCAAATTCTCCCACCTAAACTCTGCCTAAAATTTTGTGGGGACCTGGTTCAAGAATTGTGGAGCCAGTAATAATGTGAGAGGTGTGGGAGATGCTTGGGCTTTCACACATTTTCACACCCCCAATGAATTGATACATTTCCTCTTCAGAAATAAAGAAAACTGTACCACAGGAGTGGGGGAGCTGCTGATACTGAGTAGGTAACTGAGACTGAAATGCTATAGAAAGAATGTGAAAGCTGTACTCCTTGTTCAGTGGAAAAAAATTAAAAGAAGGAGAAACAGAAATAATGAGTACTGCAGGAAATATTACTGGTCCTAGGCCTTTCTGCATAGTGGTATCATACTGGCATTGGAGAGGTATGCATTGGCTAGAAATCTTGAACACCCGCCCCAATTCCCAAAGCCATTCATAATCAATAGGGAAAACTAAAAATAATTTTTAATTGGCAAATTTTTTACTCTGCTCTTGCTGGTTGAGACTCTATGGACTGGAATTTTCATAGCCTTAGTATAGAGATACCGAATAGGGAGATGAAGCACAGAAATAGTTATTTATTTGATTGTCTTGATGCTTGCACAAATAGACTGAAGGAACTCACGGAGAAATCTGATAGAGATGATAGCGATAATGTACATTTTTATTCCTGCAGTTAACAAAAACCAAAACATTAACCAAAAGCACTGGCTAAAAAGGCTGAAGGAAGTTAACTTGATTTCTTTGGCAAGGTGCTGATAGTACCAAGGTAATACTTAAGAAGACAATCAAAATAGACTTGGAAAATCATTGCTCTTATTTCTTCTGGGCAAATTTTGTGCAACTAAACCCCACACAGCCACTCACTCACTGTCTCTGCGTCAGGATGTGGGAGAGAGTTGGAAGAGTAAAAGTGAGAAAACTCACAGGGTAGATAAAGGCAGTTCAATAGGGAAAAGAAAACCCATGCACATAAGCAAAGCAAAGAGTTCATTCACTGCTTCCCATGGATAGGCAGGTGTTTCCATCTCCAGAAAAGCTGGGCTCTATCATATCATGCCTAATGGTGTCTTAGGAAGACAAACATCATCATTTTGGTGTTTGGAAGGTTGAAGACAAACTCTAAACTTCCCCCTCTTCTTCCTATATTTCCCCAGCTTTATATGCAGACCATGACACCATAGGGTATGGGACATCCCTCTGGTCAGCTGGGATCAGATGTCCTGGCTGTGTCCCCTCCCAGTTCCTTGTGCACACCCAGCCTGCTCACTGCTGGGATGGGAGGCAGAAAAGGCCTTGACTGTGTACAAGTGCTGTTCAGCAATAATGAAAACATCCCTGACTTACCAACATCTGTTTTCCAGCAGAAATCCAAAACAAAGCCCTACTCCACCTCCTGCGGAGAAAATTAACTCTCCCACAGTCGAAACCAGCACAGCAGATAACTTTAGCAGATAGCTAGAGACAGTATTCTTAGAGACAGGATAACAGTATTGGTATATGGCCATTGGAGGGCACTTAACAGAATCAGTTTGCTCCAAGTCCTGTCCCTTGTATGCTGATACAAAGACGTCGTTTATTTCATTTCCTAAGAATGCATTTGGCCAACCTAAATCAGCTGCAGTCTCTTCTTTTTTTTTTCCCCTGCTGGCTGCATGAACCATAAATAAATGTTATTGTTATAGATGTCAATCTCCTCAACAAATCTCATCTAAGCAATCTCTTGCAAAATTATATCTTTCCAGTTCATTCCTTTTTCAATTTCCACTTAACAAAACATGAGGCTGTCGTGGAAACTCAAAAGTCTAGTAGAAATGAATTATCTCCTCAGAATTTTTTGACAATTTGAACCTTTTCTTTCCTCATGGCTTATTGAGCTGATGTGCAGACCAGTCCTATTCCATCAGATTGCAAAAGCAGATGCTGACTGCTACACTGAGTTATGGTATTTTACCATGAGCGATAGCAGGTACTTCTCCTGATGGATAAATTTGATTTATGTAAGATGTCTGTTGGAAGTCCTTTTGTTTTTCAGTAATAGACTCTGAGTTACACCAGCTTAAAAATGTCTTACCAGTCAGGTTTTGAGAAGTGGTGTGAAGTTGAGTTTCAATTTATTTTTTCTAGAGACGGCTGCTCTATGAAAGGTGAAAAAGTACCTCTCCCTTATGTGCAGGAAGTCAAATGTCTTTCTGGTTTTCTTACCTAAAGAAGGGGCAGAGATTTGAAGCAACCCCAGTATGCCAATTACAGGCTTTTAATAGTCCTTTAATGTTTGTTTTGGGCATATTTCTTTTTGTTGATCATTCAAATGACTGGCAGCACTCATGTTTCTTAGTGCTGAATAATAAAACTATAGAGACAGTTAAGTTAAAAAAATGTTTCGCCATGGAGCCACACACGCACATTCTTACTCTATTGAAATTATTGTTCCATTCATGTATCTGACACTTTCTTCTCCCTCATCAAGAAGAGAAAAGAATGTTAAACTCAATGATAATTTTTTGCTACTTTATATTCATAATTGAATATCTCCTTTGAACCACACAAAAAAATGATAGGAAAATTCATTGGAGTTGTAGGTTTTGAAATATACTTAGCCTTGAAATAGACTGTAATCCTGCAAGCATGCATGGAAATGAATGTAAATGAATAGTTCAATTTAATTCAGTAATACTTTTCATATACATAAAATGAAAATAACTTTTTTTTCGTAGATATACAAATACAGAATGGTTTGGGTTAGAAGGGACCTTAAAGTTCCAACCCCTTTGCCATAAGCAGGGACCCTTCTGTTGCAGCAGACCTCTCATTAGGGGTAGAAATGAGCCAAGACACAGACTCTCATTTGACAACATGAAAAAGTCCTGGTTTATTCTTCTTTACAGCTTTGCCATCCTGACTCTGACTACAGCAAGCTCCTGCTGTAGGGTCCAACCGCAGACTCTGGCTGTGGCTGTTTCCTGCTGGACTATGGCTGCAAATATTGGTTTACAGACTCTGAGCACAGCTTTCACCCAGCTCAGCTGTGACTGCAGGCTCTGACTCCATCAGACCCAGACTGACCTCACAGCAGATGTTTTACTGCAGCAACTCTCTGCCCAGTTTGTTTTTTGTGTCTCTCTAGATCATTCCTTTGTCCTCAGGGCTCCTCTACCCCCTCAAGGTCCTCTTTCTTCAGAGCCTCTTCCTTAAAGATCCTTCTGATTGGCCAACCCACTTCTTTTATCACACTTAATTTTACTAGTTACAGCTGTGACCCATTAAGGGCAAAGCGGTTCCTCTTCTTTGGTAATCACTGCAACTGTGACTTATCAGGGGCAAGGTCACCTGTTGTCCATTCTTCTGCATCTTCCACTAGACCAGGTTGTTCAGAGCCCCATCCAGGTCATTGAACACTTCCAAAGGGTTTCCATTTTGTATGGTTAAAATCTAAGTCTACTCTATGCTTTTGCTTTTCTTCAGGGCTAGATGAGTTGATGACTTGGGATTGGAAAAATAAGGCTTAGAAATGGAGAAAACAATCATATATCATAGAGACAAAAGTGGCTCTGTTTATTGTATGCTTTTCACTCTTTATATGATAGCTAGCATTTGGGCACTAGGAAAACTTCACAGAGATTAGGATTTCATAGAGCATTTTTAATATTTATAGTTTTATTTTTACCTTAATTTCTTATTCTTTCAGCTACACATAGGGAGACTTAAATTATGTATTTTCAGATCAAAAGAAAAGTGATTAGATACTCTTCCTTTCCCCAAATTACCTTGTTCTTCAGAACAGATTTATTCCTTTACAGATTGTAGGAGTGTGTTCATTCCTTAATGAATTAAGAATTCATGAGATACTGCCTTTTCTTTGTGTCTCTTTTTTTGTGGAGCTGTCTGTGCTGCTGCTGGTTTGTATTGGTGCATGGTCCTGTAACCTCTAACTTATGTGAAACATTGTTGACTTTTTTTGCCTGAAGCGTATAGACTGATTGCCCTTGGAGGGAAAAAAGATGCAATTTCTTCATTCATGCAGCTTCATCTGTAAACTTGCATGTTTCATTTTAATCATGGTTGAACTATAGAATCACCATTACTATGCTGCTGGACTATTTTCAGTATCACAGCAGAGTTCTAAAAGACTAGGAGACTAATAATAATTTTTGAGGGGAAAAAAAACCCAAAATTTGTTCTTATTTCAAAAGGAGCCAGAAGTGTTAAATCTTTACATTACATTCTGTCACTTCTCCAGACAGTTTCCTCCAAGTGCAACAAGCTAACATGCTTTTCAGCATGCACAGTACAGATAAAACCTAACAAAATATCTGAAGTCATGGTTGTGGAGTAGGGTTTATAAGCGTTTTCAAGCAGAGAAATGGTTAACATAGACACTGGCAAGACAGCAGATGGGATGATGAAATGCAGCTGCAAGGAATAAATGCACTCAGGAGTAGGCTGCAGAGGAGGGGAAGTGCCTAAGAAGTCAGGAGAGCACTTAGAGGAGTGCTGGTAGAAGGGCATGCTGTGAGGCTCAAGGTGACATGAGCCTCTGAAATTAGGGAATAGGAAAACAGCTATGTGGAGGGGGAAAAAATAAAGATGCACTTTTGGGAATGGGTTCGAGGATGAGTAAATAAGAGCCTTTTTTTCCTAGCAAGGATGCTCCTGGCAAGGATGAGTCCTGGCAGTCAGCCTGTTTGTAAGAGCATGGGTAGGGTTCAGCTCCCCAAACTTCAAAAGTCATTTATGTGACACAGGTTTGCATTTGAGCTTGGTGTTGGCCCCTTCCCTGTCAATGGAAAGAAACAGATGCTTTTAGGGCATGATTCATCTGACCTATTTTGAACACCTGCCTTAGGAGGAGTTGAATCATACCCTAGAACTGTTTCTGCCTATTGACTATAAAGAGAGCCTACGGCAAATAACTCAGATTTAAATACTTATATATTAGATATCTTGGCTTGGCCAGATATAAATGGTCCCAAAGAATACCATGTAAGTGCAGAAGTTAATGTTTGAATGTCATCCTTGTGACAGCTCTAGAGTATGAGCACTACAGCAGTTTCTCCATATTTACCTTTAACTCCACTGCTTTGTTTCTATGCAGGATATGGGCAGTGGGAGGTGGTGGCACAGCTGCCTTTTGCCACTGGATGTGTGCTGAGGTCTGATGGCTGCTGCAGAAATCTATGGCTCTGCCAATTGCCCCAAAGCTCTGCTGATTCTTAGGAATTGCTTCCCTTAGATCTTCAGGGGAGAAATTCGCAAAGGAGAGAGAGAGAAAAAATCCAAAACACCCCAGGTCCTTCCTAAGTATGAAATTTGGCAAGCCTACCAAGTTTTTCTATGTGCTAGACTATCTCACAGCACCCTTTTAAAGAAGAATTCACTCAAGTTCACAATTAGAAGGAAGATTGTGAAATTTTGCTGTGGAAGGGACAAGGTTATCTTGAAGTGAGGTTTTTTACATGAGAAAGGCAAGGTTATCTTCTCATCAGCTATTTTTCCCATGAAAATATGCTCAGTTCTGTCTGAATGGCAAGCTTCCATGCACCTCAGTTTGACTTGGTATTTGCAGACATGTCTCACATGATGTCACTGTGTCACAGATTCCTAGTTGGGAAATTAGGATTGCTGCTATAGCCCTCACTTGCAAAGATTAATTGTCCTGAAGCTTTTATTTAGAATAAATGATAGCAGCCCTCAAAAAATCCATGAGGAAATTAGCAAAGGTTCTTTGAAACTAGCGTTTGAATCATTTTTAGTAAATAAGTCATTGAACTAAACATCCAACCTTAATTAAATGTTGCATAAATGTTCATCAAATGTGCACCATGAAGAAATGGGCTCTCCTAAATCCAGCATATCCTAAAGAATGAGCCCTCCTAATTCTGCATTCCTAAAGGCTGAATATGAGTAAGTGACCTTGCAACTATAATAATATTCTTTGATGAAACAGCTTCCTGGATGGATGAGGAGAGAACAGTGGATATTGTCTAGTTTGAGTTCAGCAAGGCTTTCGATGCTGTCTCTCACAAGATCCTCAGGAAGCGTGGACTGGATGAGTGGACAGTGAAGTGGGTTAAGAACTGGCTGAACAGCAGATCCCAGCAGGCTGTAGTCAGTGGCACAGGGTCTTGTTGGAGGCCTGTCATTATCACTTCCCCTCCAAGTGAACCTCCAAGCACAGGGGCCAGAGTTGTTTAAATTGTTCTTCAATGACTTGGATGAAGGGACAGATGTCTTCTCAGCAAGTTCACTGACCACCTAAAGCTGGGCCAATACTCCAGAGCGCTGTGCAGCTCTTCAGAAGGGCTTCAACAGGTTGGAGACATGGGAAAAGAACAATCTGAAATTCAGGGTGCTGAACTTAGGAAGCATAATTCCAGGCACCAGGACAGTCTGGGGGTCAGCTTGCTGGAAAGCAGTTCTGCACAGAATGACCTGGGAGCCCTGGTGGGCAACAAGGTGTCTTTGAGCCATCAGTGCTCTTTAGGAAGAGCATTGCCATGAGGTGTTGAGGGAAATGATCCTGCACCTCTGCTTAGCCCTAGTGAGGCCAGATATGGAGTGCTGTGTCCACTTCTGGGCTCCTCAGTACAAGAGAGACATGGAGCTCCTGGAGCAGGTCTAGTGGAGGGTGACAAAGATGATATGGGGACTGGAGCATCTCTCTTATGGGTAAAGGCTGAGGGAGCTGGGCCTGTTCAGCCTTGAGAGGAGACAACTAAGAGGGGACCTCTCAATTTCTTTGAGTATTGAAGGGAGGGTGTCAAGAGGACACCAGGGTGCCAGGCTTTTCTCAGCAGGGCAAAAAATAGAACAGGAAGCATTGGGCAGAAGTTGATGCACAAGTTCCACCTAAATATGAAGAGCTTCTTTACCTTGTGGGTGACCAAGCAATGAAAGAGATTGACCAGAGAGGTTGTGAAGCTTCCCTCACTGGAGATTAAAGAACCTCTTGGACACAGTCCTGTGCCATGTGCTCTGGGATGACCTTGCTTGAGCAGCAAGGTTGGACCGGATGTGCTCCCTTCCAACCTTATCCATTGGGTAATTCTGTGAATCTTTGAATTAAAAATGTATGTACAGTGTTAAAATAGCTTAAAAATAAAGCTTTTAAATTTCACTGTAATTATAGTGTGTCTATATAATCTCTAGAAACTTAGGTTTGAGGCAATGATTCTGTTTTTAATATTTGTGCTTAGAAGTGAAATATCTTCCGTTATTATCACACACAAGCTTAAAATCATTGCAATTTCTCTATAAGCCCATCACGCTCCAAGGCTGGCATATCTCCTTTTTCTACAGTAGAAGCTTGGATATTTGTCAACACAACAGACTTGGCTAGAGGAAATAAATTTAGGTCAAAATGCAGATCTATAGTCTATATTTATTCTTTGCATTTACAGCGAGATGATATCATCACTGACTTTAAAGATGGCAATATTTGAATTTAAAAATTAATGAAATTAATTCTTAATTATAGTTTAGAAAAAGTTCTGCCTACTTTTCATATTAAATATCCAATTACATCATGCCCCAAGTACAGAAGGGATAACTTTTCAATATCACCATTTTTTATTAAACCTCACCTTTAACAAACCAAAGCACAAAGAAGCAAGTCCTTCACCATTATGGTATTTTTTTGTTTTCAGGCTGTGTTTGGCACATTTTCAGATACTGTGGTTTTCTTTCAGAGGCAATTCAAATGAATTAAGGAGAATTAAGTCTTTGCTTAATGAGTAGTACATAAGCATGTTTTCAGAATTGGCCCTAAGAAGTGAATTCAAATCAGGAAATATTTTTGTCAACACACTATACATTCTCCTGGAATTTAAAAGAAAATTGTCCGTAATTGCAGATTTAGATTATCATCTTACCTACATATTTTTGTGTATATTTTATTCTGTCTCAGTGCTTCAAGTTTGACTAAATGATCCTTAATGATTCTTCTAGTCCTGTGTTTGATGATACTCCCACATGAGGGGAGAACTGAAGTGGCACAAATGAGGTCTGCTCTCTTACTATAATTCCATAGCTAGAAGAGAACACATCCAACCTCCTATTCTAGTAACAGGAGTAGAGGAAAGCCTGATTAGGAGAAAAATATAGGATAATACGAAAGTGTATTCATCGCTTATTGTATTTGCCATACATGTCAAGTTCTCTTTATGTTCCAATGTTGAATGAAAGGACCCGAGGCTTAGACTTAAAAAGAAAGGAATAATTAACTGAGAGTGTGTAATTATTAGAAATAAAATATGAAAATTCCCAAATTACAAGGCATGCCTCACTACAGAAGCCAGGTAAAACAGATGAGGTTATTTGATGGAAAGGGTGGTAGAAAGGAGAATTATCCCATCCAGATAACCACACAGTTTAGCAAGGTTGCCCAAAGCTCCAGTTAAAACTGTCTCTGATTGTTTGATTTATTTCTCCTTTGCATGAATAAAATGCAAAGCCAGGAGTGCTGATAGGAAAGATAACACTGCCTTTTTAAGGTATCTACTTTTATATATACTGAGTTGTTAATCACATTTGGTACATTGGTTTAAAATCTGTTATCTGAAGGGTTTGTTTAAAAGAAGAATATCAAAGATATGTGGATAAGCCTTTTTGAAGGCAAAACTATCAGCTTGTTCTTTGTTGACAGAAGTTTCTGACTCTAACAGCACAAATTGTATTTTTTTACTTATACTGAATACTACTCATCAATAGGCATAATACTGTTTCTGACTTCTGAGTAAGAAAATGAGGCAGACTTATTTATTACTTTCATCACCTTAAGATATGATTTGAATATGTAAAATAGATAGACAAAATGACAATTTCCCATGAATTTGTTTGAACAAATAGTTATAATTCAATACTACTGAACTCTGCATTAAGAAACATGTGGATGTAAATAAACCTCACATCTGGGATCTTGAATGTTTGTTCGTCTTTATATACATCTTTATATGCATAGTAATTTTTTTTTTTCACATGAAACTTTTGGTCACTGTTAAAATTTCCTTCATGTTCAATACCAAATTTGCATTTCCCTTTGCTGGGATTTTGCAATGCTGTATATGAAAAGGCTCTTCATCTTTGGTACCTAGTGGACTTAGTCCACACAGACTGACTTCTTGCAATTGCTGATTAACTTCCTCCTAGAAAGAAGCAGTAGCATAAGTCTGCCCTGTATTTGATAAACAGGTCTGACATACACTCTAAAAACTCACTCGAGAAATATATTCTGAGTATTTCATGATAACAACAACAGAAACTGCATAAGACTTAGTAAGCTGAGGGAGTAGAAAAACTTCAAGGAAAGAGAAAAAATAAAGTAATACCTAAAACTTTTGAAGATTTGAAACTAAGTCCTAATAATTTGTATTCTGGTTAGTGCATGGCCTGTCTGCCAAAATCTTTATAAACTCTCCTGTGACTTTTTTAGCGTGGCAATTCTAATATCACTATGGACAAGCAAAACAGGTTAAGTCAATCACTATCCTCCTGGGTCTTCACCTGAAGTCCAGTCACAACTGATTTTTTAGTGATTTCATTGCCAATAGGGGCATTTTTGTGTATAGGAATATGGTAAACATCCACTCCCCCTTCTGCAGTTCCAGCCAGATAAATGTATACTTTTTAATACTTAGAAAGAATTGAGCTGCTTGTGCTGCTTAAGAACAAGGTACTTTTAAATTCAATGTGGTGAGTTTAGTGAGTAGGAAGGCAGATCAAGGTTTAACTCTCTCTAGAAGCCAGAAGCTTCCAGAAGTGTACCCATCACATGTCCTTGTGACCCAGGAGCACAGGAGGAGTAAATTGTGATATGTACTGGTGATCATGCAGATTTCACTGGTTTGACTTGGCACTGATAGGTGGCCAGGTCTCTTTTTTTCCATTGTGATGTAAATGGCCAGACTGAGAGCTGATTTAATAAAATATCCATAACTTTAGGGAAGGAAAAAAAAAATTAAAATCTAAGTCTTAAATGCCTCTTTTTGTGATGTGTTGGGATAATTCTATTCTTTTTTATTTTTTTGTCAGTTGCTCATAAGTGTTCCCCTTTTTGGTTGTGAGAGGAAGCACTATCACCACAGTAGTTCAATAAGTGCATACTAATAGTTTTATAGGTATAAAAGTCAAAATGCTATTAGTGCTGAGAGGTATTGTTTTAGCAACTGGATCTTGTGTGTTAGAACCTAATTTTTAATAATATAATTTGCTTAATGTTATATATTCACAAAGTTAATAATCAATGAAATTTCCCATGCACTGTCTTTTTTGAACAGAAATACTTTTGCCTGTCAGGTGCTATGTTATTAAAGAACATTAGTTAAATTAAAATTGCACCTAGGCTGAGAGTGTTCACAACACTTAATGGACTTTTTGCAGTTTGCTTCCAAGTACTTGTCTACTAACAAGATTACAGGCATATTAAGATGAGTGTATTTGGGGGGGGAGGGTAAATTGTGTGCTTAAAAAATAAAGCCACTTTCAGCTGCATGTCTGTTGAGTCATAAATTTATAATAGAGATGGTGAAGCAAGGTAAGCATCTCTCCTGCCCTTGTTGCTGTAGTCTGGCAAGGCACTGAGCTGTAGCAAAGGGGAAATAAGATGGGTGACTTCCCCACATACTCTGAAACAAAAGGCTTAAATAGCAGTGAGGTCTGAGCCTCACTGGTGGTGTGTCCTCGGTGGCAGGCTGGTGACAGGCTGTAGCTGTAAACATCTGGAGGTAGAAATTTGGAGAATCACTCTCAGGAGAAATCAGCTCCCCTCCTTCCCACCCCATCTTTATGCCACAATATTTTCTTACAGTTCTTCTGCAATAACCTACATTTAGTGAGAGCTTTCTTACACATTTATGGTCTTGTGCAATTTGATAACTCCTCCAGACAGCAGAGTAACTTTCTACAATACAAGCATATTATTTCCGAATTTGTGAGTGTCTCAGGAGACTTCATCACTATTTATAAAATGTCTTTAGATATTTCTACGAGAGGTGCTTTATACTGTGATAAGTGTTGTGGAACAGGCCCTCCCTCTCTCTATCATACACCCAAAACAAACATCTCTGCAGCAGTAATGAGAAATTTTTATAGCACCAAGATAATTTTTTTTGCCAAAGGGCTGTGCCATGTGTTTTATGGGATTCTCTACACTGGTGTTCAAGTCTTGCTGTGGTAGCATGGCAGAGCTAATCACATCCATACAAAATTCTGAACTGAACCCAAACAAAATATACCAGATTGACTCTAAGTCATACAGTCGTTTTGTCCCACTCTAGTCCGTCTAGATGAACATCTAGTTCATCGTCATAACTTCTGTGTTGCCTCCAGTACACGGTACCAGCAGAGAGAAGACACAAAAGAAGCAGTCTGAATTGCTGCCTTGCTCATGAGACTGCCCCAGTGTTCCTTACCTGCACGTTCTTCAGCTGAACATCTGGCTGGTTTTGAGTGGTTTCTCTTTTAATTGCTGTGCCAGCCTTTGCCACACCACACATTCCTTGATTCGTACGAGCAGCAACCAGATTCATCATCTTCTGTTTGTTCCAGTTGTCTTGTTCTGGGTGGATCGCTGAATTGTTTTCTAGACTACGTCTCCCGTTACCTGCATTGAATGGAAACAATGTGTGGGGATGTGAAGTACAGAGAACTGGCAACTATAGCTGCTTATGGTTTGCATCTTTCAAAGAAAGAATTGAGATTGCACTTTTCAGCTTCAATGTGGAAATAAATAAACCCTTTCTAAAAGTGTCATTTTAGCTTAAAATCAATGGGAACAACACAGAGGGAGATTATGAGAGTACAAATGGTCCAAATCCAAATTAGGAATCCTACTTTGAACTTTCAGAAGTCAAAAGATGGAAAGAAATATTTTTAGTTTTGCATATTTGATCACAAACTAGTGTAACATTAATATTGCAAAACATAGGTAACACTCTCACAATAATTGTCAAAACATCTTTTAATGGTGGGATTTCTCCAATTTGTACTTATTCCTACAGAATATGTCTCATTTGTATAGTTTTATTTCCTTCTTTCAAATATGCAGATTTTAATATGCTTCTAGCCAAGTTAATAGTTCCTAAAGATGTCAGAATTTTTGTATAAAACAACAGAAAGAAGTCTTTCTTTTAATAAGGAACAGAGGGACATAGAAATCTTGATAAAGTCTGTAGAGATTAACCCCATGTACAGACGCTAATTCATAGATTTTAAAAATGACTGACCTTGACTTGATTGTTTATGTTTTTGTTTTTTGAAAGAACTGTGTGCTTTATGTCTCTGACCTGTACCTGTGTGACACTATTTGCATAGTTTTCAGCATTCAGTAAGCTACTAAATTCAGCTATCTATAAATTAATAGCAAAGGGAAACAGGTATTTCCTAACTGCAAGAAATCCGAAAATCCTTCTGTTCGGGGCAGATTAGCCTTTACATTGGTCCAAACAGGACAACCACTGGGAGAGATTAATTGCTGGAAATGCATGATTCAAATATGCATGTGCAGCATCATCACCAAAGGAACCTTAGAGAGTCAGGTCACCCCTGAATGATTATATTGGTTCCAGGAAATGGAAGCAGTACTGTTATTAACAGGTATGGTAAATCAGTGTCAAAATGAAAAATCTTGAACAATTAGAAAGTAATAATATTGTACTGTTGAGAAAAAATACTAAGACTCAGCAATAAATTTACTTGAGTGGAAGATCCATATGTCCTCCAATAAAATTAAAAGACTCATAAGCCTTCATTTCAGTTAAAGATTTATAACTCATTACCATGAGAGTAAGACTGAGCCATAAATTCTGGAGGAAATTTAGAGACTAGCCCGCAGGAATTTCTGGTTTTGTGTGTATAGAGATTGAATTATAAAGCTGGTCTCACAACATTATTTTTAAACTTGGTGGTCATGTTTATATTTTCTAATTTCAGCTTGCTTTGAGGATTTACTTCTTTTTTTCCCACCCTAAATTACACTTTAGAATATTTCTTCTGATTTAAAGAAAAGTGACTTCTTGCCTTTAATAATGTATCATACCTATGGCTTGCAACAATTATTAGGAGGGAAGTTCAGATCTATGTTTTCACTTTTGGATTTTTGGGTTTTTTTTTGGAGTAGGAGGCATATTTGAAGAGATTTGGTAACAAGACAAATCTATGCAATGTGTCATCTTCCCCAGTATCATGTCTCTAATGGTCAGCTGTAGCAGGTGCTGGACTTTCTTTTCACTAATTATTCCAAATTTCAATAGTCAGAATTTAGGAGGCTTTCCTTTCATACTTTCAAGGTGGCAAAACAATTGCTAAGGGTCAGAAGAGAATACATCCAAATAACTTGAAAGAAAATAGATTTTCCCCTAGGCAACATCATCTGCTTCTTAACTTCCTAACTTTTCAACATCTGAGAATAAACAATCCTGGAGAGTAGTGTTATACTAGCATTAATGTGTTGTGCAATATCTAATGCCTTAAAAAGCAGTTTATTGTTTATTAAATTATTTTCCAAAAAAAAAGATAAATAGACAGTATTTGTTATGTCTCAGAAAAATTAGAATATGTTTCTCAACTTCACTGCTGTATTCTCAGGGCTGTTTGTTTGCATATGCTATTTTCAGTTGATAAATTATGTTTTCTCTCTTATTATATACAGACCTATACATAGCACATGGTGACTTTTCCCCCTCATATATAAATGGTTTCTTCCATACAAATGTAAATTTTAACATACTTTTCAAAATCAAGAAGAGTGAACATCCATTAACCAGGAAGTTAATGCACAAAGGCAGCAGGCTTATTCTTTCTTTTTATTTAATTTCCAGCTACCTTTATATGTGTTCAAAGCTCAAGGCAAGGAGTTAAAAACAGCCACTGAGGTTCACAGGTAATTATTAGTAGTAGGCAAGTTAAACTTGTGTATTTTGAACGGAATGTTTTCATATAAAGACATCAAGAGGGCCTCCAGCTTGCTTTCAGAGCAGGTTTTTACTAGATAGCAGATAAGTACTCTTGAAGAATCTTCCTTTCTCAGAGCTTTTTCAACGTTCTTCAACAGTGCTGTCATGATGTTTCAGGTGGATTTGAAAGAAGGTTGAGTGGTTTTTCACTTCTGCTTGCCCTCTTCATACCCTGGCCTCTGGGTGATTGAGAGGGAGAGTTATGCTAAATTATCTCTTCTGTGAAGCAATTGTTGTGCTTTTCCTATTCCTAACTTGCTTTTTGGGGCACATTCAGGTGTGACCCCAGTAAAGATAGGGCTTATTCCCAGGAGGGAACATCCTCCTGCTCTTCTCATGTTAAAGCTGCCTTGCTCCTTATTTTTGAGAATATCACCAAAGTTTTTAACCTATCCGTGCTGGTATCTGCAATAACTTGTGCTTGTATCAGCAACAGTGTGACCTGCATGACTGGGTCAGTGATGCACCCCTTGTGCTCAGCACCTCAAATCCTGAGTTCAGTTTTGGGTCCCTCATGACAAGAAGGACATTGACACAATGGAGAATGTCCAGAGAAGGGCAATGAAGCTGGTGAAGGGTCTGGAGCACAGGTGCTCTTAGGAGCAGCTGAGGGATCTCGGGGTGTTTAGCCTGGACAAGAGGATGCTTGGGGGTGACCTTATTGCTTCCTACAGCTACGAGGCAGGAAGAGGGGACGTGGTCTCTTCTCCCAGCTAACAAGTAATAGCCTGGAGGGAAATGGCATCAGGTTGCACCAGGTGAGGTTTAGATTGAATATTAAGAAAAGTTCTTCACAGAAAAGGTTGTCAAACATTGGAACAGGCTGCCCAGGGAAGTGGTGGGGTCACCATTTCTGGAGGTATTAAAAGATATGTAGATGAGCACTTGGGGACATGGTTTAGTTGTGAACTTGGCAGGGCTATCTTAACAGTTGGACTTGGTGACTGCAAAGGTCTTTTACAACCTAAAAACCCCTGTAGCTCTGTCAATCTATGATACAGTATAATTTTTATTTCTATTTTCATTATGCACCACTTACCTATATAGTCATGCAGTTACTATGTACATTTTGTTAATGGAGTTGCAAGATGCAGGAAAATTACAAAGATTTTTCATCCTGACAGAAGTTCTTGAAGTGCAAGTTCATAGCCTTTACCTGAAGATCACTCTTCTCCTTCAGATTTATTGTGTTGAGAAGTCTAATCTGAAGTCTAAGTTTTCAGTGCATGTACAAAGGATTTTGTATATGATTAATTTTCATATCAATATTTCACAAGTAAGGACACAAATGCTAATTTATAATGTAAATAAAATCCTTTATAAATTTAAATTTAATTTTAAAATGCCATTTAGTTTCTGAAAATAGATAGTCGTGGTCACTATAGAAAGGTAACGACAGACATGTAATAAGTAGCATTCTGTAACTATTCTCATAGAGAAGAATAGTTACATAATATGGATGTGAAAAAAGCAGTTACCATATACAAAATCAAAAGAAAAATATTTCTGTGAGTGGAGTATTTGGCAGCTGGTTCTTTTCAATGGCATGCTTACCTAAATCTCCCCTTGTAAATACTTAGGGAATAATTGGTATGAAAGCTGTCATAGTTTCCCTACAAATGCATGCTGCTGATTATTCCAATGTATTTTAATTTATTGCAGTGCTAAAAACAGTGTAGCTGGACTGTACTCTTGCTACACTGCTGAAGTGAAAGCTGAAGTAAGTACAAGTAAAATAAAATATGTTTGTTATTAGATATCTATCACTTTTATAACCTAATTACACTTTTAATAGTTTTTAATGTGTTGGAGTAGAAAAAATGGTAATGAAAATGCTAATGAAAATGCTTGAATTAATTTTAAATTGAGAAGACCCTGACTCTACCAGAAGAAAATGCAGAGGGTGACAGTCAGTCTTTGTATCTGGGGAGAAGGTTTGGTGGGAAATGACAGGATCAGCTGGCATTTTACTAATTAGTGAGAACCCAGATGGAACAGATATCTGCTGTTGTGTTCAGAAATGCTGTGGTGTAGAGAGAGGAAAAAAGAGGAACACCTAATCCAAAATTAGTAAATTAATTTTCCTACAAGAAGTCATATATTGAAGCAGTTTCTAGATATCTACCATTGCATTCACAAAATGCAGCTCATCAGCTTAAACTGAGTGTAAAAGTTTTTGCAGAGGAAAAAACAATTCAATTTCGAGGAAATGGTTAATTTTCAGTAATGAAACTTCTCTGCTCTGAATGGATTTATGGCTGAAGTTGGTCTTTTATCTCTAGTAGGGCATCCTGATTTGGGAGATGAATGAAATAATTGTATGGTTAGTCATATGCAGGCAGACGATATTGAAGTTGTAAAGAAACACCAGAATCAAGTGCAGATCCGTAGTATTTTAACAAAGCCTTTTTTTCCACCTGCAATACCCTTCAAAGCAGTAAGCTGTGTAGCAGCAGTAATGAATACAGATTTTGGGTTCCTTGCATTGCTTGGAAAGTTTCCCGGGTTTTAGTCCACATTTATATGCCCAGAACTCTAGAGCCCAGTGTAGGCAATACATCTTTGTACAGACCACATGGTAATGTTACCTGAGTTAGAAAATTGGTGTGGGGCAGAACCAAGTGGTTTGTGTTCGTGCTGCAGTGAAGCATGTGAAGGTCTGTCATTTGGCCTCCTATAGCAGATAGCCTGGAGCTGCAATATTAGTGATGGAATAAGGTAGAACCATAGAATCAACATGGAACAGCCTGGGTTGGAAGGGACCCTATCAACCATCGAGTGGCAACCCTCATGCCACGGGCAGGAAACCTTGCACGAGACCAGGTTGTTCAAAACCTTGTCCTGGTCCTCAAAACCAACCTGGCCTTGAACACTTCTAGGGATGGGGTGTCCAACCAGTTCCAGTGCCTCCCTACGTGCAGGATTTCTTCCTTATATCTGATCTTAACCTGCCCTCCTTCAGCTCAAATCCATTCCCCCTTGTCCTATCACTACAGACCCTTGTAAAAAGTCCCCCTCCAGCTCTTTGTAGGCCCTCTTTAGGTACTGGAATGCTGCTGGAAGGTCTCCAGGAGCCTTCTCAAAGCTGAGCAACCTCAATCGTCTCAGCCTGTCTTCATAGCAGAGGTATTCCAGCCCTCTGATCAACTTCACGGCTCTCCTCTGGACTTGCTCTGGCAGGTTCATGTCCTTTTTATGTTGTGTCCCCCAGAGACCCCACATGGGGTCTCACAAGGCAGAATCACCTCCCTGGACTGTTGGCTGCTCTTTGGATGCAGTTGGCTTCCTGGGCTGCAAGTGCACATTGCCAGCTCGTGTTGAGCTTCTCGTGAATCAACACTCCCAGGTCTTTCTTATCTGGGCTGCCTCAAGTAGCATCAGCTGGGGTTGTGGGGGGCCCTGCTTTCCACTAACATGTTTTTTTCAGATGAGTTTAGGGCCGAAGGAAATGTACGACAGCTCCACCATAGATTAGTTTGAATTGACATAAAATCAACACCTGGAGTTAATTCATTTACCCTTCGAGGGAAGTCCCTCCATTTCTGTCTGAACCCTCTGCTTCTCTTGCAAAAGTATCTGTATAGACACAAACTTATTCTTGGGCTTGGGCAAGTTGCACCGAGCCAGTAAACAGAGACATTACCATGAAGTATGCTAAAATGGAATAAACTGCAATTCCTCATGCAGCTTAAGTGGATCTAAATCACACTGCTGCAAAAGGCAGTGTTGACATGGCCACCCCACCTGCCAGCATCCCCTGACCTGGGAACACAACTTGTGCTTGCTTAAACAAAAACCAGTGTGGCTCAGTAAGGCCCCATCACCCACCCAGCAGAAAACACACACCTTCCACCTTGATACGCTTTGATACTTTTTTTTTTTTTTTTTTTTTTTTTTTTTTTTTTTTTTTTTTTTTTTCCAGGGAGTGGGGAGAAGAATGTGTGCTTTAGTTTTGTAAGTTTACATCTCAAAAGACTTTTGGGCCTGGACAGAAAGTAAATATTAAATCCACAAAAATCTTATTGATTATAAAACTGAAGATTCGAGGAAGGTGGGAATTGACTGTTACTCCAATCGGAGTTATTAAAACCTAAAAATTTTTATTGGGTAGGAAGTCAAATCCTTGTTAATATTAATGTTACTTGTAAAGAGCAATGCCTTAATTTCCTTGGATATCCAACTTCATTAAGTGTACATGATCTTTAAATTGGCAGGCAGGTGGGATGAATGTGAGCTCTAGTGATTTCCACTTGCTTGGTGGACTCACCTTATTGCTCTTTCTTTCAAATCTCAGGCTCTGTTCCTTTCATGATGTTTAATATTTTAAAAAGTGTCAGTTGCAACAATATGTAAAGGGAGCTGACAGGAATAAACTGAAAATACTCTTAGTTTCTTTTTTGTGACCCCATGAGTGTTTGCTGGTATGGACAGTCAAGCTATTTCTTAGAATGAGGCATAAAGCTGAGTAGAATAACAGTACCTGGGAATATCTGTTTTCTTCGGGATTGATGCAGGCTGACGTTTTTACCTACTGTGTGCCTAATAATTGCATTCCTTTCTTTCTCCTATAACTATTGTTTTCTTCTTCCCTAAGCCTGCATTTTTAATGTTTTGCCTGTTACTTCGATATTTGCATCAAAAGTCTCAGGATTTTTGGTCATAGATGAGCACAACACAAAGTAATAGATTTTTCCTGATTGATTTCATCTTACAGATGAACTTAAATTTTGTTCACATAGATAGGATGACAGGTTAGTAAGGTTTAGGTGCAATCATTCCTTTTTTTGGGCAAGGTGAAAATCTGTAAACGGAAATTTTCCTGATTTGTAAGTAAAATACTGATGAACACATATGAAGCCATAATAAATTTGAGAAATATCACATGAAAAAAAAAGAAGAAAAATGAAGAAAGATGAAAATCTTCATGAAAATCATTCCCTACGATTTTTTCCCAGTTTTTTTCAAACTGTCAAACACTGTAAACTTCTTGATTTAGTATTCTGTGAGGTTGCCAAAATAGGAAATAAATGAAAAATAAGATGTTGAACAAACTTTTTTGAGGGCAGAAATTTTGAAAGTTTTTATATTAACAATTAATTAATTTTTATTATTTAATAATTAACAGTTATTTAAACTTAATAATTTTAATTCTACTTTACTTTCATTTTAGACTGAGATTTCAAGAAAGAGATTCAGATTATGCTCCTCCTCCAGAGTATCTCTGTAACTAATGGGGGTCTGCATAGTGCAGCTATTACACCTCCATAGGAAGGTCCAATTGCAAGGAAACCTTGAGCTCTCAGGTGTCACCTCTCAGTTCCTGTAGTAGGAGAATGAATCTCCTAAGAAAGGAACAGCTTTTAGTTGCCAAATAATATTTTCTTATTACACCAAGCTGAGAAAGGTTTTGGGTTTTATGATCATTTATTGAATAATAATGCTTAAAGTCTTTGTTTTGCTTGAAAAATTAAATAAAGTTGTTAAAATAGAGATTCTCTAGAGAAAAAAAAAGAATTTTTATCCTGATATTAGCATTTTGGGTTGGGGGATATTAAGGTTTTAGTAAATTGAGGTTTAGTATGATGCTATACTTATCAAATCTGTCCCAAATAATTCAGCAGATATAGCCTTGTAAAATATATACGTCTTACTTTTTCTCGAACTGATTTCATTTGTTGTGTGTCAGTTTAACTATTTCTGCAATGAACACAAAGTAGATGAAGAAATGTACCTTGGTTTTTCAGCCATTCTTCAGTACCTGGAATCTGGATAAGAAAATCCTCACAATTTACTACATCCCAAAAATACTGAGTATTTATTCTAAATGTTCTGGAATTCAAGCTTATTTTTGTTTTACTAAAACACATTAGTTCAGTAAGAAGGATTGAATAGTTGTTACTTCTCTTGAAACCATAAATTTTATCAAACTTTCATTCATTAGTTGTTTCTTGTCTTCTTGGTGTCAAGTTATGAGAAAAAAAGCTCCAAGTAGTTATATAGTTTTCATTCTGGTGAAAGAATGATTGCCTTAGCTTAAGACAGAAAATAAACTATGGTTAAAAACTTCTCAAGGGAAGAATTGTGGGTATCAGGCCACCTAAGTGGTCCTTTTTTTTCAAATTACTCGGCACTTGAATAGGTATAAAAAATGGTATTTTTTAACTTGTGGCCTAAAAAGATTCTTCAGTCACTTATAGCACTGTATGAGAAGTTAAATTCACTGATGTATTTTCAAATTTGTCAGGAAGAGAATTTTGAGGCTTAATCTCTCAATACTCAACTTTTGTGTTGCTAGCTAACATTGGTGATCTTGCACATGTGAATAAATAAGTGAAGCAAATGAGTATTTCCAAGTGGTTCACTTTCTGCATAAATTATCTTCTCTGATATATATGGCATGCTGCTGCAATCCTGGGATGCTTTCACTTGTGTGTTCAGCCAGGAAAAGATGAGCAAACCTGTAATGGGAAAATCACATACAAGAACAGAAGTTTGTGAGGTGCAAATAAGATGAATTGTTGAAATATAGGTAGTTAGAGAAATGGTCCTGAGGAAGGAATGAAGCAAATGTCACTGTGAGACTAAAATTAAGCAAATAATCATCAGGAACAGAAGGGTCTGTTGAATTTGCAGCACTGTGAAAAGCTATGCCCAAGCAAGAGGAGGGCAAAGACCTTTCTAGGATTCTGTGTTGATATGAATTTTGACACCCAGAAGGGGATTTTTTTCCCCTAGGTGTTACAAAATTCCCAGATCATCCAAACCACACAGGTACAATCAACTTCTGTTATGGACAATGAAGCAGACTACTGGAGGTGCTGGCATTTCTCACACCTACACTGAGTCCCTGTCTCAGTGCTCAAGGATTGCTGAGAGGCAGCAATGCTTGTTATTCCACCAACACAACCCCACCTTTCCTTGAGCCCCAGGCCAAAGTGAATTGAAATCTGTGCTGGAACAGCTGCTTTGCACTTTGTGTGAAACAGTTCTGCCAATAATAACGATATGGAAAGCACTATCCTTTCAGGAGCTTGAGTCAGAACCGGCCTGTGACCCTTCTGTGCCTACCTAGTGTGACCTAGAGGTTGTTGAAAATTCAGTCTGAGTGACATCTTACAAAAGTGTATCCTCTTACTTAGGGACTAGGTTTTGGGTTGGATGCTTCTTTCTTGCTGTTAGTCAATAAAACATTAAATTTTTTAGCTCAAGGTTTCAATTTAACTAAACTTGCAATTATTATAGCACTTTATTTAAGAGTTGAATTCTAAACAAAAAGTAGTAATAATAACAATAATAATAGAAACCTAACAGCCAAGAATTTCTTAATGTAGTGGTGTCCAGGAATGCACAAATCCAGTAGTTCTGATATTGTGTCTCTGTGTGTGTTCACGTAACTCTTAGATTTCTTTCCTTATCCATCTAAATAAGAGAAGCCATCAGATCTTCAGGGCATTACCTGGTAGCTGGATTTGGAACGGGACTATTTTGATCCTGGAGGTCTCTCCGAGTGCTTCATCCACTGCTCTTCTAAGGTCTGCATACCTCAGCAGGGCTGACTCAAGCCTTGCCCTTGCATTAATGTGGTTGTGCATTGTCCGTGTGTTTTCATAGCAACCACTGTGTCCTCAGAGACTCGGCACACATTTGCAAGGTGGAGTTCTTTGGCTACTTCTTGCCAAATGTTGTCCTGGAATGAAGAAGTTTCACATCATAAAAATTCAGCTATAGCCATGTACATGAGTCACCTTTAAGAAGGTTTCACATTGTCTAGGAGATGAAAATAACTGTATTTGAAGAAGGAACTCAGAGGTGATTGATTCATCTGACCTGACATTCAGGCAGGTGTTTACAAAGCACATGGTTGATCAGAGTATTACTCAGCTGTGAAAAAACATGTGAAAAACTCCATATTTCTTTGTAAATTCTCAGCCAAAAATGATTTATTTTTGAACTAATGTGTGCAAGCATGCTTTGTTTGTTGAAATGCTTTTTTGTTTTACAGATCACACTCTTCTACAAACTGTTTTGCTCAAATCAATATTTGCTACATTTATTCTCCGGGGTGTGAGGTGATCCTATGACATCCTCATATCTTGAAAGAGCGGCTGACATTCATGTCTATTTACAATACTGAGTATTTTGCAGCATTGAACTCTGATTACCCTTTTACTGTCTTTGATCTATGCATCTCAGTCTGTCTGCTTGAGGAATCTCTCATTTCTTAACATTTTTCAGCTTATGTACTGTTGTTTAGTGAAAGTTTAAAATGTGCATGCAAGGATTAGTCTGTTGATTGCATTGAGTCCCTTTCTCAGCAGTCAGTAGAGTTGCCTACACTGCTCCTTTGCATGAACTCCCTTTTTCCAAAGGACAATTGAGGAATAAATTGTCCCCTATTCCCCTTTTGGCATACAAGTGTTTATTGATTGAAGTGTAGATATACATATGCAAAGTAACATGCAACATTTGTTCTAACAGAGCATTCAGATTAAATTTATGCTAGTTGAAATGATCTTTGAATTCAGACACGGTCTGGGCATATAAGGAAAGAAAGATTTTACTTGACATATAATTACTTGTCTTGAGTTACAGACTTCCCAAGTCCTGTGCTTAATGTTTAAGGCTATATATATATATAAAGAATATTAGAAAATTAATTAATAAACTGTTACATGGAGTCTCTCTTTTGTTTTAAAATAGAACCTCAAGGCCCTTAGACTTTGAACAAAACCCCACCTGCCTTTCCTGAAGTGAGCCTTGTTGCATGTGAAGTCTTATAGTATGTCATTTTCAGGTAGGAAAAACACTGTTTAAGGGATTTGCTAAAAGGCTTGACAAGTAAAATGTGACACACTGGTGAATAGGGTAGGTGATTTAGTAACAGAAGCCATGGGTAAGGCTGATAGACTCAATGTCTTTGCCTTAGTCTGCACCAGAAAAGTCTTTCAGGCCTCGAGCTCAGTGAAATCTTTGGAGGAAGAGGACAATGCCCAGCACAGGATGAGGTTGGCTGCATTTGAGGCTGCTTAGAGACCTGACTGATGTACTTGCAAGGCCACTTTCTCTCATCTTTGAAAGTCAGTGAGACCAGGGTATGTTCCCAATGGGTAGAAAATGTGAATGTTGCACTCATCACTCTACAGGCAAAAAGGGCAATCTGGGGAGCTACAGAATTTCAGCCTCACTGTGGCCACTGTGGATGTTTTAAAAAAGGTCTTCTTAGAGCACATTTCTGGGCACATATAGAAGGTAACTGCAAGCAGTAATTTGCCAAGAATAAATAATTTCTGACAAACCCAACTGCCTTTTTTGATAAATTTATTGGATTGCTGGACTAGGGAAGAACAGTGAATGACATTTATGACTTAAGCAAAGCTTTCATCACCATCTGCCACTGTATTCTTCAGTCCTAGTTAGGACATTCTGGACTAGATAATGGACTGTCAGATGGGTGAAAAGAATGGATGGTCAGGCTAAAATTCAGTGGTTGTGCTCTACCTGGAGGTCAGGTACAAGTGCACTACTGCAGGGGTCTGTCCTGGGTCCTACCCTGTTCAATAACTTTGCTAATGTCCACCCAACTTGGAGGAGGAGGTGGAAGGCAGCATCAACAAACTGAAATCCTCAATACTGAGGTTTGAGGGTAGGGCTGCCATCCAGAAGGGTGTAGGTAAACAAGGGGATTCATGAAATCCAACAAAGATTTGCAGGATGTGAAGGCCTGCAGTGGGGGTGGTCAAATTGGTCAGTGCTGTGGCAGGCTGAGGAACAGGGGCTTATTCAGCCTGGGGCAAAAATGGCTTCAGAGGACCTAACCACAGGAACATGGTCCCTACAGGGAGGGAACTGAGGAGTCTGAGCCAGTCTCTGAGGCAGTGGCCACAGACAGAAGAATGGGAGAAGTGACATCCTTTTACGGGACTGTATCCTATGTCCTTCTCAGGAGGACACTTGGGCAGTAGGACAGGACATGTCCATAGAGATTGTGCAACATCATTCTTGCAGGGTTCTAATATGTAATATGGCAAAGCCCTGAGCAACCTGGTTGTACCTCAGAATTAACTCCCATATGAGCAGGAGGTTGAACTATAAACCTTCAGATGTCCCTTCCAACCTGAGTGACTCCATGAATGAACAGAAATAAAATTGTATTTAGCTTTCACAGAACGTAAGGTAATCTATCAATTTTTGTGTGTTCAGACAAGATTTTTAAATTGGGATGTGAGGGATTGAGCTGTCTTAATCTGTAAAGTGTGTTCTTTCCAGAGTTTGAACATCAGTATTAATGATGGGTATGCAGAGGCAGAATAAATGAAAAGAAGGAGATTTATCTTCTGAATTGGTGGTGTCTTCACTTCATTTCAATCATAAGAAAGTGTTTTACTTAAGAGCTGGAGCCCATATACTTCAATTTCTTGGAGATAAACTGATTCCAGTGTGATTATTTACTGTATGTATTCCATCGAGTATAGTGTTTAATGTTTCTCTGACTGATTGTTCTGACAGAAATTCCTTATGTACTCATATAAAAATAAAAAGGGAGGCAGGGAGCTTGAGTTAGCAGCCTTCTAAACAACAAAATCATAAATCCACTATTGGGTTGCTTTTCTTCCCTTAAGCCTGACATTGTTTTCTTCTGAGTGAATTTATATCTTTTGAAGGGTGTAGCAAAAAAAATTGCAACTGTGTTTTGCAAATACAAGAATCTGTGAACTAGAATAAATTGCCAGCTATTGGCTTGATTCTGAAACTTGAATTCAAGCATATGGTTGGTTAGTCATACAAGTATTCCTCAAGTAATTCAGCACCCTATTCTCAGGTGTTAGGTTTGGCTATGATGTGATGAACAATTTAAGATATTTCGAGTTGATTTGAATATTACGGTTCTAATTATACTTAGGCTGTCTCTTTGGGTGTTTTGAAAGCACAGACTTTTTTTTTTTTTTTAATAGGAAAGGTATATGCTACTAAAATATGCAGCAATTAGACTGAGTATATAAGGTATCATGATAAACATTCCCCTTCTCCCTGCTCTCCGTTAAAATAGACAAAATTTTAAAAGACCAAAGGCCTAATCTGGTGTATTTGTTACTGCCTTAGATCTGCCCACAGCTGTCCCTTGAGGCATGCAGAAAGACTTGATAAACAAACGTACCAGATGGCTAATGCTTGAAGGGAACGTTTTCCTACAAACATGGCAAAGAACAGAAATGCTAAGGCGTAGCAGCATTCTACAGGCGTAGGACTGCTCTGTGGCTCGAAGGACGTGCTCACATATCTCATCTCCTGGAGGGGGGTCAGAGGCTCAATCAGCTTTTCAAGTACCCTTGGCACAGCTGACATTAGCATGCATGTTTGTGGTCTTGACTGAATTAAAAAGTTAAAAACGCTGTAGGGAATTAAGGTAATATGCGGGTTCCTCAACATCCTACAGATAGGCAAGAGTACGGACAGGGAGAAAGAAGGCATAAAAAAGGAAGGAAACTCTGGAAAGGCTGTTAGCCTTGAGCTGACACTGTGCTGGACAAACCGTGAGTGAGGACAGGAGCTCGTAAGTGCCAGCTGGTGGGTGTTAGAGCAGCATGTTCTGCCTCCTCTGTCCCATCCCTGCCCTTGTGTACAGCTGATGCACCCAAGCTGTTGAGTACAAGAAGTGGTTTTTTGTCCCTTAGCTGTTGTGGATGTGTCATCAAAATAAACTTTTTGCAGTACTGAGGCAGCCTCTAGAGAGGAATATTGCATCTTGTGACATAGTTGTGCTCGGACAAGCACTTAAATCTTCTCCTATGCAGATGAATCGGGGCAAAATAAATTCAGGTCATTACTGTGTATTTGTAATTTCTTCTTTTAGAAATTGTGTTTGGGGATGAATAAACTAAAAACAAGGGGATTATATATATAATAGCTATATCTTACTAGTTTTCCCTGTCCTATAATAAAATTTCTACTAGATTTTGGACATCTGTGAAGAAATGAGCCAGATTCTAAAATGTAAGGATCGAGTCTTTAGGTGTAACTTCAGAGTATGAGCCATCAAGTCTAGAAGTGAATGCAACTAGTGCATCCATCTATGCTTTACATCCCTAAGGTCTTGCATCATGTTCAGCATGGATTTTGACAAAGTGGAGAAAATGTAAGGATTCCTACAAATATTCAGGTCTATGGTTCTTGGGGGTAACTCTACCCAACCTGTAATATAAGATTGTGGTCTGAGGTGATGTTAGCATCCCTTCCAAATTTGCAAACATCTACCTTACTTTGCTCTTTTCACCTCAAAGTACCTTAAAATTCAATTTTCAACTACAGAATTACTATAGAAAACATCATACAAATCTTAGACAGCTGAATGCACTCAGTGATCTTGGAGATCTTCTAACCCTAATGATTCTATGATCCAGTGAAAACTGAGCTGTTGTATACAGTTGTTGTATACAGCTGTTGTATACAGTTGTAGGCTAACACTTTTTTGTGTAATAGATTTTCTAACCTTGATATGTTGGAAATGAAGTAAAACACCAAAGCAAAGCAATAACTTTGGATTGTTGTGTTACTTGAAAGCATCCAATAATTGCTTCCTGAAACACCTAATCATGAAGTTCTTTGCTTCCCAGATTTTATGTAAGCAACAGATCATAGGTCTACTGAAAAAAGAAACCTCACTAAATTGCAGAGTTGTTTTATTGTTGTAACCTATGGAGCATCTCTTCCCTTACTATTCATCAGGATGACCTTCTTAAGAAGTCTAAAATTTGTTTTCTTCAAGGTATGAAAATGATTAATTTAGACATTTATAGGACACAAGTGTTTTTCCTCACCTTTGAACAGCGCACATTGTATCTGTAAATAGATGTTGTTAGAAGATACTGTGTTGCAAGGAAATTTTACTTGTTGATTCTGAATCACACCTGAAATGAGTGAGTAATCATTGATAATTTGACAGGCAAGCACCATCAAGTTACAGAAAAATGTGTCTAAATTTACTGCAATATTAGAATATTTGTAAAACCAAATTCAAAGCATATACCTGCAAACGCTAAAACAAATTTTCTGCTACTTGCAAAAGTAATGTAAGTGAACATCTTTATTCACATGAAAACCTTTTCTTATAATATGAAGTAAAATCCAAAATTAGTAGTCTATTAGGACCACATGCCATGTTCCAAATTTTAGCAGTTATTCCTGTAGTCTTTCCTTAAAGGAATAAAAATAGGATAAAAATATCAGCCTGGAACATTATTTTTCACTGTTTGACTTTTGAAGGCAAAGGAAAATATACTGTAAGAGTGCCTACAGAGCTACCAATTAGTGCCTGGTAAAGCATTGCATAGTGGAAATTACTTGCAGGATGAGGGAGCCAAATACTGGTACAGATCATATTGATAAATAATGTACCTCAGCAGCTTCCTGTGGTGTTTAATCTTAGCTGTTTCAAAATGTTTTCCATAACTGTATGAATAAACCACTTATTACACACAGAAAAGAGTACTTAATTATTTTCTTCCCCGTGTTTTTATGGTGGATCATGTAGCACACCTCAACTCTAGAAGAGAAGAAATGGAAAGCCAGCAATGCACACGGATCACTCTTCCCTAAGGTGGAAGAATACACCAGGATTAAGTGGTACAAGTTTAAACAATATTTTAAGTCTCTTACAGAAACAGGAGTGGACTGACCCAGTGATATTTTTGTACCTCCATAGAGAAGATGCTTCTGTATTTCAAAGGGAGCCTCAGCTGAGGCCACAGAGCCCCACAAACTTCTGCTAAGGTCTTGAAGAGTATTCACAGACATCAGAAGTGTTTCAGGAAGAAACACTTTCTACACGAGGTAGTCAGGCACTTGCAAAAGATTATTTAAATGGAAATTACAGAGTCATAGAAACATGAAATGGCTTGGGTTGGAAGGGACTTTAAATACCATCTAGTTCAAACCCCCCTGCCGTGGACCAAAGGGACACCTTTCACTGGATCAGGTTAGTCAGAGTCCCATCCAGCCTGGCCTCGAACACTTCCAGGGATGATGCATCCACAACTTCTCTTGGAAACCTTTTCCAGTGCCTCACCATCCTCACAGTACAGAATTTCTTTCTAATATCCTAATCTAAACCTACTCTCTTTCAGTTTGAATCCATTCCTCTCTGTCATCTCACTACATATTATTGAAAATAGCCTCTCTCCATCTTTCTTGTAGGTGGTGCATTGCAAGCCACACTTCAATTTATTTTTTTAATGATTTTTATATTTTTAGGAGAAACCAAGTAAGGATTTATTTTTCTTTTATTTGTTTTTGCATTGGAAGGTGCTATTTTTAGTAGTTTGCGAGTTTAGCAAGTTGAAACATAGAAGTGAAACTATCAGTGCTGACTGCTTGCCTCAGAATGTCTTTGGTTTACTTAGTGATTTTCTATTTTTTGGGGTTTTTTTTAAACTTGAACAATGTATGTTGAAGGGAAGCAGAAGATATGCAGTTCTGAGGAATTTCAAATTATATTTGCTTTTGCAGGTCTTTGATGATCCATAGCTGAATGTGAGTCATCTTACATCTGAAACTGTGTCATATTTTAACCCATCAGGTGGCTAAACACCACAGAGCTACTCTCTCACTCACCACCCCAGTGGGATGAGTGAGAAGTTTGTGGGAAACAAAAAGTAAAACTCTTGAGCTCATATAAGTGACAATTTAATAGGAGAGAAATGCCTCTTGTGCACCCTCAGCCTGCTCACTGGTGGGGTGGGTTGAGAGGCAGAAAAGGCCTTGACTATCTAAACACTTCTTAGCAATAACTAAGGCATCAGTGTGTTATCAACATTATTCTCATATTAAATCCAAAACACAGCACTGTACCAGCTACTAGGAAAAAAAACCTCTCTTCCAGCTGAAACCATGACAACATCCATCCCTAATTCTATAAGATTTTCATCATGGCCAGTTCCCAATATTTCCAACACATTCTTTCCTGTCTTTTGATATATACATGCAGATATAATTTCCTTAGTCTATGGACTATTCCTCTAAAATATCCACTGAGATAATTTAGTCCATGACTTTGAGCTGTATCCATCATAGCAGTCCTTCATGGCAGGAAGTTGTTTGTGGTGTTGGATTGCTACATGCTGAAGCCAGTTCTGGTTCCATCATTTCTCTGCTTGTCCAGGTCTATCATTGCTGCACTCTCCCCAGATTCATCAAAAATTCATTCTTCACTAATCCAGGTAATTATTCCTGTCATGTCGTTGACATGAACATATAGGAACTCTTGTAGTGAGGACACACAGTATCAAATAGCAGTTAACATAATGTAATTCAAATCACTGGCTATTACCTGAAATCAAATCTCACTGAGACACAGATCACTTCCTCATTACCTACAAAGTGCACCCAGGTCTTTGAGAAAAGCCATTTCACAAATGTGCTTGCCATTGCCCAGAGCACATGTCTGGTCTGGTAACCCAGACTGTCTTCTGCAGCATATTTTTCTGTGCACCACTGTGACTTTATCCTCTTCCATAGTATGTTAAAGTTTTGACTCAGCAAGGCCACTCAACCAGCAGATTCCTTAGAGTTAACTAGCCAGGTGGCTTTTTCTTAATGTATACCACGATATTTGAAGGTCTCACCACCCATTTCTTTCCGTGTAGTCTTTAAAGTCCACTGTATGATTTGATTTTCCCAGAGACTGGTGCATGATGGGGGTTGTGATTGACCCACTCAATGCCATGCTCTTTGGACGAAGTGTCTATGAGGTTGTTTTGGAACTGAGTACCCTCTGAATCAATTCTTTCTGGGATGCCATGTCACCATAAAACTTTTTTTTTAAGGCCCAAGATAGTGTTCTTGGTGGTGGTGTGGGGCAAGGGATATGTTTCCAGCCATGTGTTAGTTTCTTCCATCATTGTAAGCACGTGCTGCTTGTCTGGGAGGGTTTGTGGAAGTGTGATATAATCACTCTGCCATACTTATATTTCAGCCATCCTCATCCGTACCAGAGAGGTTTTAAGTGCTTGGCCTGCTTGATTGCAGCACATTTCACACTGATGAATAGCCTGTGCAATAGTGTCAGTGGTTCAGCCCAACCCATCTATGGCCCATCTCTATGTTGCAACTTCCCTTGATGGCCTGAGGTGTCATAAACTCATTGGGCTCTAAGTAATCCATCCCTTCTGTTGCCAGCTCAGGTTCAAACGAGACAGAGCCACTTCAATCAGAGCCTGACCCACCTGCAGATTTGTTTTAATGTTTTTCAGTGGCCCAGCTCTTGGGTACAGAAGCATCTACATGATGTACTTTTACAACTAGCAGCAGTATTTTGCCATAATTCAGCAGCACAGACGGGTTTAACTCTTTGCTGTCAGTTGCTCTGTTTCCATTGCTGTAACCACCCTCACAGGATGTTTGCCACTGTCCATGAATCATTATAAAGTATTAGCCATTTTTCTCATTCAGCAATGTCTAAAGCCAGTTTGATGGCTTTCAGCTTTTCAAACTGACTCAATTCACCTTGTCCTTCAGCAGTTTCTGTGACTTGTCATGTGTACTCCACACAACAGCTTTCTACCTTTGTTGTTTTTCTACAATATGACATGACCCATCAGTGAACAGGGCATATTGCTTTTTATTTCATGGTAGTTCATGATACAGTGGGGTCCCTTCAGCACAGTCTCCAAAAATCCACAATGCCTAAGAAAGTTTGTGTTGCCTTTTTGGTTGTTGGTGAAGACATTGCTGTTATCTCGTTAATTTCATCCATTGGGATCTGACAACCTCCATCTTGCCATTTTATTCCTAAAAACTGAATGTCTTGTGCAAGTCCATTGACCTTACTTTGTTATATAGCCAAACTGGCTTTGAGAAAGATTTGGACTATTGTCTTCCCCTTCTCAAAAATTTGTTTTGATGTGTTATCCTACGCAACAATGATATCCATGTGTTGCATATATTTCAGAGCTTCAGCCTATTCCAGTAAAGTCTTGATCAGTCCGTGGCAGATGTTAGGGCTGTATTTCCACCCCTGGAAGAGTCAATTATAGGTGCACTGGACACCCACCCAAATAAAAGCAAATTGTGTCCTGCATTCTGCTACTAAAGGGATTGAGAAAAATGTATTAACCTGCTTGGCTTCTTTAACCTCTAATTCCCAGTTACTGGCACCATTATCCCAACATCACAGCAGTCAGGTGACAATGTGCTCATCTGTACAACACTGCAATTCTTTCACATAACTCAAAGCTCACACAGGAATAGGGGTTGGGTAGTTACTGGCCTATGAGCTCTACCTCTTCCTTCAGCTGCCTGTCTTCTTCCTCCTGTTCTCATGATGCCCCTACATGGGAGTAGCAAAGAGTGGGGATTTTTCCTGCTTTTTTTTTAAAAATAATTTTGCTAAGAGTAAGTGCCTACTCTCATGTGTAGAAATGAAAGTGCAATTAATGACTGATATATTTTGCCTGCAAAGAAAACACTGAATTGTGATCTTACAGATAAGTTTCCTTTTTGAATATTCTCACTTTCAAATATTTGTTATTTGAAATTTTAGCATACCTATATAATGATTTCCTGTGGTAATTTTATGTAAGCTGGGCTGATCTTTAAGATTTGGGCTGATCTTTGTATTTTACTGTAGATTGGTTACAAATGTGTAGTGCAGACTGAGAGGGCATAAAACCAGATCTCCCTCTATAAAGAGTTTTGCTTTGTATTCTATTGAACTTTAAGTAAAACAACATGAAAGCTTGGAGTAAACCTAACTTCTTCTGATAAGAAAAATTCCACACCAGTGATGGCAAGCCTCAAGATGTGAGATTTCCAAGTGGTTACACTTCCATGTAAGGATTGGTCATGAAAATTTTGTTTTACCCAACTGCCCCTTTCTTCCTTCTACTGTATATTTTTTTAATTATTTTTTTTTACTTCTGCCATTTTCTCTTGGATGTTAAAGCTGACTTGGAAGTCTGAATCTTCAATACCACTTGAATATGGAGACCCAAAAAAACCCAAAAAACAAGCAGGGTATGGCATGTTTGCAAAGGCATGCTGGTTGCAAAATTCCCATCAACACAAACACCTTAATTCAAGTTCCTCTTTAATTGATTACTGTATATATTAAAGAATGTGATTTTTTTTTTTTTTAATGCATGAATATTTTGGAATGCACCTATGGAGAAAGGAAAAAGAAGTATGTATCCAGCAAACATAGAAGTGAAACGCTGATCTAGGAACAAAGTGTAGGCAAAGATATCTCAAAGAAGCAGCTGCACTCAGATTCCAACCCCCCACCCCAACAAAACAGCTGATGTGTGAGCTTTTCCTAAGCTGAAGTAGTTTAGCATCAAAGTGTCTTCTCTGAATATACTATAATAATGGGAAGGTTTATATAGTATCATAAATATTACTTCATTACCTTGGCAATTTCACTGCTAAAATGGATAACTCTGAAATCCATATTATGTTTATTTGGTGTTACTAATAATAGTGTAACACTTTCTTAGAGGAAGAAACAGAGTTTTGTGTTTTCATAATGAAATCTAGAGAATTAAAGGCATTTAAAGTGTCTTTTTCATTGTTGGTAATGAATTGAGATCGTTTCTGGTTTTGAATAACTGGGAGTGCACCTATATCAGTTTTTTAGTGGATGTAAAGTCCCTTGAGCAGCCTCTCTGTTCTACAGATCTGTTCTTATTACAGGAGGCTACATGCTACTGTAGATGTCAGGGCTTCTTTCATATTTGCACATCTTTATCTGTGCAGGAAAGATGAGAAAGAGGGGAACAAGTGAAGACAAGCAATGGGAATGCTAAACAGGAACTGACTTCCATTTGTGTAGTTTTGTGTTTCGTTTAAACATCCTTTTATTTTTTCTAGAAAGTGTGTGGTTTTATTTTGTTTTGTTCTTGTTTGGGTTTTTGACTTTTTGTTGTTCTTGTTCTTGTTTTTAGTGGGTAAAAGTCCTGCTTGCGTGCCTTTTACTATATTTAGAACTAATGACCATTTGACCATTCCCTTAGGTACTGGGAAAAGGATGGAGGAGAAAAAGTTAGTTGAGATGGACTGCTGGTTTAAAGTTTTTTTTTTTTCTTAAGACAAAATGTACTAGAAGAAAGCAGCAAAAATAGAAAAAGCCATTCTTGTCTCAGGTGCTGGAAAGACGTAGGCAGAACACATGGTCTCATCAGCTGCTCTGTGATGTGGTGAACCTGTAGCAGGATTGGGCTGTTGAGACTATTGTTGAGTTACCTCATCTGTCACAAATTCACAGAAATGTTTTCTTGTAAGAGAGATGGCCTTGCATATCAAAATGAGACTCAGATAGGAGAGAAATAGGCAGCTGTACAAACCAGATATCTCCCAGGACTTGCTCAAGATTTGGCTAAAGGTCATGGGTGTGATGGTAAATCTATATCCCACCTCTCTGCCAAGTCTTACTGGGACAGCACTCAAAAATTCAGAGGTTCCTCACTGTCCTCATGGGTCTGTGGCTCTGGGAAATGATGAAAGGGGTAGTAGTGAAGAGTGTTCATCCTCTTAGCATTACTTGTTTCCATAGTTTTCCTTCCCATGTAGTCTTCTTCTACTGCTCCTCTAAACTCCAAACCAGCAATAAATTTTTCAAGAATAAGATACAATTTATTTTATTCTTTTGGATCCTTTATTGTTGTTCCTTTACTCACCTGTCACAATTTTTATCCTTTCTGTCAAAGGTATTAATTTTTTTTTCAGATTAGATCTTCTGTCCTGCTCCACTTTTGTGCCTTAATCCAGTAACATCAGGATGTTGGAATGTATTATGAGTCTTCACACAGTTTTCAAGAGTGCAATCTGAATAATATGTACTGTTATATAACATGGTGGTGCTTATATTAACTAGGTGTCTTGCAAAGCTGTAGTGGCCAGTCCTTTGAAATAGTGTTTTTGACTGTAAGGATGTGAATATTTCAGCTGGGATAGCCAGATCACCTAGTTATAGATATTCAAGATGGAGATACACTAAGGCTTTCTGGGTAAGAAAGATAAACCCTGAACATGGAGGATTTCTGAATTATCCTTGAATTGATAAAAAGCCCAACAAAATTATATTCCAAAACGACATATTAATAGTGGGGTGCTTAGAATCTCAAAGCTAGTAGGTACAATCATTTATTTCCAAGCTCTGGTCTGTCAACTGATCTCACTCCCACCTCTTTCCTCAGGGAAAGTTCAGCCATCAGTATTGACATGATTTGAACATGGCATTGCATTCCTGAGCCTCATTTTTTTTTCCCTGCTTGCTCTTTCCCACTCTGCTCTCCTGTCTCACTGTGTTCTTTCTGTTACTTTATTTGATATGATATAGTTAAGAATGGGCTCTGGAAAGAAAGCTCTGGGCAATAAAATGTCTTTTTAAAAAAACATGTGCATAAAGTAAAAATAACAAAACTGTCAAAAGAAGCTGTTAGTGTGAATGTATTTATTTTATCTTTGGTGGAAAAGCTTAACTCAGCTCCTGGACTTCAGGACTACAATATACAGTAATTTCTATATGAGTAGAACATCTATTTCTCTTTTGATATATGGGACAATCTGAACCCCGGGTTGTCAGCTGCTTTTACAAGTTTCAGGAAGAAAAAAAAAAAGGAAGAAAATAAAAATAGACCAGCTATTTTTGAACCATTTATCAGTCGATAATCCAAGTCCCTTTTAGGAATGGGGTTAAAGCATACCTGCAGTATATGTGAATACAGTGAAAATTGCAACAGCTTCTGAGTGGTGCGAATACAGAGTGGGTTAGAAACTTGGACTTAGAATCCTGTTCCTGGAGGTAAGGGGAATAGTGGGGTCATTTCACAAGAAAGGAGAGACAGCATGGGAAGGAAAGAGACTTTTCAGCGGGCAGTGTGGTAGCTCTTGTAAGCTTATGACTTCCGACTGCTCGGCACTGGGCTCCGCTGGCATCCCTGGCGCTGTGCAGCCCAGTGCCACTGTCCCCACCCAGCCCGTGCCGAGCCGTGCACACACCACCGGCGGTCGCCCACGTCCGCTGGGGTGGGAGAATCGCTCACATGACTGAAATCAGGAGCTGATCTGTGGGCTGGTTCTTCTGTTTGGAGACTGGCTGGGAGGAGAGGAGATGCTACGGAGATGTGATTCATCCCTGATAAGGAGTGGGTGAAACTCAGGCAGGCAGAAAAGCTGTGATTCAATGAACCTCCTGTACAAAGGGAGGACAGGAAGAGAGCAACCAGCAAGGGCGCTTTGAGAATGAGCTACCTTGTACCATTTAAAAAACTATACCATTGTGTCCCATTGAAATAAGGTTTTTTGGAGGTAATGACAGCTCTTTATAATACCCAAACATTACAGTAAAAATGTGTTCCTTAATGCATTAAGACATTTCTCCCTATAATTTCCTTGATTTGCTAGATAATGGATTTATTTAAACATTGTAAGAAAAATTACAGACTAAAAATAAATAAATAACCTCATTAAATGTATATAGAAACATTTTTCAAAATTTGATCGGAATGATATTTTCTCTGCTGCAGTGAATTCACTACTGTAAAACTGCAGGGGGAAGAAATAAGCAGCATGCTGCCAACTTCACAGATCCTGGGCGGGATGAATCAGACGGAGAAATGAAACCTAGAGCTAAAGGTCTATTCAGCATCCTAGAAGAAAAAAATGCTGACGAAGAAGGAACAGAAGAAATAGGCATAATAAATAAATAATAAAAATTTAAACACCTGAATTTATTTACTTGCATTTCTCCCACCCTGACACTTTTTATCTGTATCTTTTCTTTTGAAAGTATCTCTCAATTTCATGAGCAGAAGCAATAGACTATGCAGAGTTTTATGGACACTTCAGGGGACTGGCACCGACCAAAGGGCCGTGCTTATGAATCTCAGTGCAGCATCAAACTGCCAGAGAGTGTGCTCTCCAGGGCAGAGATTATTAGCCCTTCATTTGTGCTTTGCCGAGCCTATTTTAGATTTTGTCCCAGGGCAGACAAGGGCTCTGTTCTGCGGTTGCAAGGCCCTGGTTGACAGGGTCTGACACTGCAGCACCAATGCGTGATTTCCCTCTTTGCTGCCAGATTCCAAGGAGTGCTGATAAGAGTCAAGCATGGACTCCATTTCCTGGACTTGGGAGTGAGATGTGGGTCAAAAGAGCTTTGTCTTGGCATTTTCAGTCACTGTGTTTCTAGCCCTCACCTTATAACACTGTATATATATTCTTTTGCAGTGATGTGAATTAATTTGTTGCCAACTGGGCTGACATTTCAAGATAACAAATACCTTTTAGGACAGTAATTTAAGAAGTAGCTGTATAGAACTAATATCTGGAAATCAGGATTAATTTTAACATGTCTGTGCATAATATTAGCTTATATTTGGACAGTCAGTAGGCATTTCTTAAAGAACTAAATACCTATAAAGTATTTATCCATTTGCTTGAGTCTAGACAGAAGTTTCCTGACATTTCCCCCAAGTTCTTGGAAAGCAGTAGAGACAAAAAGTACACATCATGAAGGAAAATAGAGAGGTCAGATGAAACCTGTAGGCAGTATCCCACTATACACAGGCAGCTATTAACTTGAGGGAGAAATTTCCCACATATACTTCAATAAAGGCAAGCAGATGCAACAGGTTATTTATTATCATGGGACAAGTTATGCAATGTGCAAATATTTTGGCAGCTTGGAAGACTTCTGCTTTCTCATATTTATGACCATATCCTTCTCTCAAGGGATAACAGAAATATGGAGAGACTATTTCTCTCACCTAGCAATATTGATCAGCGAAGCTACTGTTTTCATGAATTTATTTAAAAGTTTCTTCCATTTCTGGAAGCTTCTTTTGGAAAAAAAAAAAAGAAAGTAAAACTGGTGTAATACCTTTTATCTTAATTCACAAGCCTGGAGTGTTCATACAAAACACTATAGAAATTAGAGTGCACTATAGAAATTTGCACAGTGAATGGAATGAAAGTTTGTAGGTGCTCTAAGTAAGTGGGGAAGATCCTGATAGAAGAGTCCAAGGCTTGTATTCATGAAATGAAAGTTTTTATTTAGGAAACAGTAGGTATTAAAATGCTTCATTTTAATTTTAAAATAAATTTTAAGCTCTAATTATAACTACAACATCAAATTCCATTAGATCTGTGCTGTTTAGTATTACTTCTTATGTTTAGGAAGTCTTTCAATGAGGTTTCTGGGCATATTAGCATATTAGCCCATGCTAATTTTTTTCGAAAAAATATTTTTTAAAAAAGCATTGAGAAACACACTGCACTTAGAGCATTGGTTTTAGTGTCAGTATGGTAAATATAAATTATTGTAGTGTAAATGATGACCCATTTGCAGAATTCTTCTGACCTTAGCAATCTGTACTTCATGGCCTTTTTTGTCTACATTCAGTAATGCTTTCTATTTTAATCAAAACAGTTATGGTGGCAGACTGCACACTTGGGCTTGGGACGTGGAGCTCTTTTCTCAGGGCATCCTGTTCTCACATTCGAAGTAGAAACTCAGTGCAAGCACTGCTAAAAACACATGAGGAAGCTGATTTGGGTATTCTCTATTCAGGGCATGAAAGTGTTGGAAAGAAGTTTCTGCAGAGCACAGAGAAATAAAGTCTGTGACAAAGGTTCAAGAGGAAATTGTGAGGAGCAGCCAGGAGTGAAGGTTGCTGTTTTCATGGCCAAGTCCTGAGTGCTTTGGCAAGGGTGCAGTGAGTCACTGCTGCCCCAGCAACAGCCTGGATGGCAGGTATGCTGTTCATGTGGGAAGAATCCCATGGGAGGCTGACAAAATCTGTCATTAGACAGGGAGTCTGGCTGTAGGCAGCCATTGTTCCTGGCACACAGGATGTCCCCAGACTGCTGGGCTAATAATGGCTCAGGTGTCTTCACACTAGAGTTAGCAGCTGTAGGCTGGGTTGAACATTAGCTTACCTGGCCATTGGTGCAGGTACAGTAATCCCACAACAGTACACTTGTTCCTGTACACTCTGCTTGTTCTTTCTGTTCTCTTTATTGATCTGCACACAGGTCTCCTAAACCTAGACTCTGTTTCATTTGCTTCAGCAAGGGTTGGTATTATTTGAAGAGCAAGAATCCAAATTCAGGTTACCTGGTTCTTGCAGTCCCCTTGGGGTCCTCTGTGTTACCTCTGACTGTGGAAGGATAAATGCATGAGGTGCCCACTCCCTCTGCACTGTCTTAGTGAGCCCAATATCTGCAGCTTGCCAAGGTGCAAGTGTGGTGGCTTGAGCAAATCTCCAGCTTCAGGAATTAGCTTAGTTGCCCGTAATTATTTCAAAACCAGCAAAACTAGTTCTGCTTTTAATTTCTTGGCTTTGTTAGCGTATTTTAGAACTTTCCAGAAATATGCTATTCTCCTGCTGTTTATAGAAATATGTTTTCTATATTCTATTATGTTTTTGTGTTTTCTCCGTGCAACTTGATTCCTGTTTTCAGAGAGAGTAGGGGTCTCACAGGATAATCCAGTCCTGAAGCAAAAACCAGCTACTGTTGCCAACAAGAATCCAATGCTACAGAAGGCAAGTAGAGCAGTGCTTGAGGGAAGTGCAGTGAAGGCATTTTTGTCATTTGGAAAGCACAGAAACTAATGACTTCTTTCAAATAGAAGTTTTCCCCAAAGGAAGCTACTAGGACAACTAGCTGATGTTTGTAATTTCGTACACCTCATTTAAAGTAATCTTTATCTTGATTTTGAAAAGGTCAGAGGGAAGAAGAGAAAATGGTTGTGATTGGAAGCAAAGTTTTGGGTAGAACTTTTTTTGTTAAGTTTGTTTCTTATGCCTTGCCCATAGTGATGCCATTCAAATTTCACAGGCAGTCCTTGTCCCTCTGAGCAGACGTATTGCAAAGCACACATCTTCAAATGTACCAGCAGTATAAGTGGGGAAGTCCAGTAGAGGACAACCCTGAGAACAAGGGTGAATTTTTGATCTTGCTGAGAGAGGGAATCATAACTGCTTGCCAATTAAGAATTTGAAAAAGAGGCAAGTTTGAGAAACTCCAAGCCTCCTAAGGAAAAAAAAACAACAAACTTTGAACATCATCCTTTAGTAGTAAGTCCTCAGAAAATTGTTAAAGGATAAGCTACTTTAATAGTTATCTTGTTATAGTATCTTGAAAAAAAAGTTTTTAAATAATATTATGTAGAAACCAGTCAATTTGGAGTAGATGAGAATTAACATGAAAAATTCCAATAAGAAATGGATGAGGGATATGGAGACCAGTTGGGACCGAGAGGATGTTACTAATAGTTGCTGGACTGCACACATAAATACACAGGTGAATAAGAGCTTAGATTAAAAGACAGAAATATATTCAGTGCCATTGTTGTTTCCAGTTGGAGGGAATATAAAATAGTTAAGTCATAGACACTGAGATTTGTTACCTAAATTTTAGGCTAAATTCATACTTCTTGGAAAAATCTTGTCCCTTATCATACTAGTTATATTTGTAATTTCCTTGTTTATTTCAATCTTATATTGCAGAATAACAGGCCTAATTTTCTTTTTCTTGTTTCCACCACAAATTAGTCTTTACTTTCCACTCAATTTATTAGTGACTGAGAATCACGTCAAATGCAACACTATTTGTGTAATTTATCCCTTTCTAAAACAAAATCATAAATAAAGAAGCAAATGGATTAGTAATTCTCTCTCATTAAATGGAATAAGGAATATTGTTATAAAGTCATTATAATATCCATTTGAGCCTTCCAGAGCTATTAAAAACTTACATTTCAATATGAGAATACACATGCTGCAGAATACACATGTGCACTAAAAATCACATAGGTACTATCTGCATGAATGTAATTTTTACTATTTAATTAGATGGCTCTGAATGTAATCCTAAAATTCATTTTTTTCCTCAGTAGGGATCTCTGCAGCTTGGAGGAACTTGTATCCCGTTTTTTTTATTCTCCAGTTCTGGGGTCAGGGGTGACAGTAAAACATGTCTTTTATATAGCTGATTCTTGCTTCCAAGTAATTTTTAAAATATTTTTCCTGTCTTGACAGGGTTGAAAGTTTCTTATTTTTCAAACTTAAATAAATTGGTCAAGCCATGCATTTTCCTTTGAAAAAAATTTTCAAAAATCTTAGGAGGTATTTGCTAAGATTTTCAATAGTCTTTCAGTCCAAAAGTTCAAAAGAAAGAATGAAATAACAGTGATTAAGGAGACGGAAGCAAATGTCTTTGTAAAGGGTATAAGAGAACAAACCAGATTAACTCGGTGAGTTCAGCTGAACATGGTTTGGCTTGCTTTTACTTTGTCCTTTTTCCTTCTCAACCAAGTATCTCAGTCTTAACTGATACAATTAATCCTTCCATCTATGAGATTATTTATTCAGTGTTTAAGGATTACAGACAACCCAAAATCTAGCAGAATCAATGAACTGTAGAACAGTCTCTTCAATATCATGTCTCTCACTAGAAATATCTGTGGGGAATTTTAGCTGATAAACTATAGATTTACCTAAAGTAGCCATTGCATCAGTGTGGAGTAAATCTCTGATATGAATATTCCTGAACTTTGCAGGGTTCTGAAACACACATCTTTTCTGAGCACATCTTGTCTAAGGCTGAATTATAGCCAGTTCCAGGCAAGGAACAGGTAATACTTACATTGCCTCTCGAGCAGCCCAAAAGTGAAATTAACTCTCATGTCCAAAGATTCATGCTAAGCTTTTATTATATTGTAATGATGCAGGTGTGCTTTCTCCAGTCCTGCATCTATTCCAGCCCTTGAACAGTTCTTCACAGTTACTGAAAGACACTTCTGAAAGATAATCCCATAGCCTGTGACATTCACAATGAAAGGTTTCCTGCCTAGGCTATATACCTTCATGGTTTTGGATAGCTCTTCTCTGTGCCAAAACCTCCTGAATATACCATTTTCGTGGATTTTTTCTTTTGTTTTGCACCTCTGACTGCACCATTCACCTGTGTTGTTTAATGAAAGAGATAAGCACTTAAATCTTTCTATTACGTAGTTTTCAAATCAGATGGATAAATCATGTGTTATTGCAGAATGTTAACTTCTTAATAGTTTACAGTTTTCACAGCTCCTCTAAGAAATTAGAATTCAGAAGCAAGAAGGGATGGTTTGTGACTGATTAATTTCTTGATTCTCTGAGAGTGTGATGCATGGATCGCTCATCAATTTTATGGGGTAATGTATCATGCCACTTATAAATATCTCATTATCTTCTCTACGCAAACACGTGTATCAGAAATAGAGCAGTTGAATGCATGCAGGATTTATATTTCCCTTGGGAAAATTAAAACTTCAGACTCATTATAGCATCCCTAGACCCAGTTGGATGGCATACCAAGCATCACCTGCTTTTCTGAGTGCTTCTTATGGGTTCAGGGTGGCAATAAATGTATGCTAATCAGGGTGTTAGGCAAATTAGAGTGTTAGGTGGTTACAGGAAAATAAATGTTTTTCTTATTTTTATGAAAATTTCTTGTCTTTCTCCCTTTTATTGTGTGATAAAATTTGAATTAATACATGAGGAAAAAATAATGCTTTACTTGCAGGGCTTGTTTGCACAAGCAAGAGCCATGCAAATGGCTTCAACATTCTTGTTATTTTCAGCTTTTTACTACTACTAATTTTCTTCCCAAATATTCAGTAAATGTATGTTTAATCAAAACCAAAAGTATAGTAAGATAGAAAAGGGGAGATTTTAACAAAGAAAAGTGGAAAAACCTCTATGTTTTGGAAAGCTAGTAATTTCACAGAGGCATTATTGATTATGACAGTTATTTTTATGGACCTATCATCTCAGTAAAATCAGAAAGTATGAAGTGCTAGGAATTTATAGGAAAATAACAGAAAAGTATAAAAAAGTGTAGGTTTTCAAGTCTGTGGTTCATCCATATCTTGAACACTGTATTGTTCATATTCTCTCTTCTCAAAAAGGTCATGTTGCAGAGAAGGAAATATTCAGGAAAAACCAATGATCAGTCAAAGGCAGGGAACAGCTTCCATACAAGCTGTGACTTGGTGGGCTGTCCATATGTATTGGCTTCCCATTGCAAAGTTTTGGTCTTAGGGTGAACTGCAGAGGTGCCTTCTGTGAGAAGATGGCAGAAGGTTCCCCTGTGTGACATTGACGCAATGTCACCTGGCTCCAAGACAGACCTGCCACTGGAGGCCAAGCCTGCTTCTGCTTGTGATGATGGTAGTGATCCTAGGATAATGTATTTCAGAAAGGGCAAAAACTGCTGGGAAACGGCATCTGGGAGAGAAGCAGCTGTAAATACACGAAGAATGTGAGGGAGGGGGTACTCCAGGCACCAGAGCAAAGATTCCCTTGCAGCCCATGGTGCAGCCCATGGTGAGTCCCTGCACTCCTGGAGGTCCATGGTGGAGCAGATATCTGGAGGTGGGCAGGTGGGGTACCCACAGGAGACTATGACTCCATGGGAAGATCTCGCTGGAGCAGGGTCCTGGCAGAACCTGTGAGCCCATGGAGAGAAGAGCCCATGGTCAAGCAGATTTTCTGGCAGGACCTGTGACCCTAAGGGGCCCCTCACTGGAGCAGCCTGTTCCTGAAGGACTGCACCTAGTGGAAGGGGTTTGATAAGAACTGCAGCCTGTGGGAAGCAGTTCAGGAAAGACTGTACCCCATGAGAGTGACCCTATGCTTGAAGAGTGTGAGGAAGAAGGAGCAGCAGAGACAATGCATAAGGAGTTGACTGAAACTCCCATTCCCTATCTCCCTATTCTGCTCACACAGAAAAAAGGTAGAGACATCTGGAAGGAAGCAAAGCCTGAGAAGCAAAGGGAGAGGGAGAGAAGTTTTTAGATTTTATCTTATTTCTTGCTATTTTACTGTTTAATTGTCAATAAAGAAAATTAACTTCCCTAAATCAAGTCAAATTTTTCCCACAAGAGAAACTGAAGTGTGATCTCTTCCTGTCCTTATTTCTACCCATAAACTTTTCTTTTTTTTCCAATTTTCTCCACTGTCCTTTTTAAGGAGAGGAAATGATAGAGCAGCTTGGCAAGCACCCAACATCCAGCCAAGGTTAACCCACAACAGATGATACAAATAGATGACGTGGAGATGGTGCACATGGAGGAGACAGGCATATAATAATTCTAAAATCATGAATGCCATGGCAAGAGGAGACAGTACATGCTGCCGCTTCAAATACAAGAACTGGGGGCATGAAATTTATCTGAGAAACCCATTACACAACAGATAAAAAGAAATTCTTTCATGGGATTGGAATGAGAACCGAGGAACTTGCTGATAAGCAATGTTTTGAGTGATTAAAGTTTACATGGTCTCTAGGAGGAAAAGGACAAGTGCTTGGAAGAACATCTATTGGGGTTAGTAACCCAGAAATCACATCAGGCTCTGTAAATTATCCCAGTGGAAAACATCTGGAAGCTAGGAAAGTCCTCAGGGGAATTCTGTTCAGGTAAGGTCATGGATGGGGCACTGAGCAACCTGATCTAGTGATCTAGTGAAAGCTGTCCCTGCCCAAGGCAGAGTTTTATTACATGGTCTTTAAAGGTTCCTTCCAACCCACACCATTCTGTGATTCTATGTGGTTGTTCCTGTTTTCAGTCTCATCAAGTGGGTAGCTATAGACATTGGTAGAAACAGAATACAAAATCAGATGAATCCTTGGACTTACACAATGCTGATATTATTAAAAAGAGATATAAGAATAATATATCTAACTATAGATAGCTATAGTTAGAGAAGATGGACCTCACTCAAATTTCTGAGAGGAAAAGTCCAATGTGAAGTTCAGGGGAAAGAAAGGAGATGAAGTTTCCTCCTGGAAAATGCATTGGCACTGACATTCCCATTGTCCATACAAGCAGGCATCTGGGTACAATTAGTAAGCAATATTTAAAAGTACTGCTCTTAAAAGGCTGTATAAACATTGAGAAATACAATCTTTCAACATATAGAGAATAGGAGCAAAGTGCAATACACAAAAAATTTATGTCTTTGCTAGGTCATTTCTAGTAAATTTTCTTCAAAGTTTAGGTCACTTAGGTAAAGCTGCACCAATGAAAGGAAGAAGCAGTTTAGAGGCAGACACTCCAACACATGATAGGAAACATTAAAATTACCTCAAAGACTGTGAACAACCTATTTTCAGGCAGGCATTTTGGCACTCTTTATTACAGTATTGTTATTTTTCTTTGAATTATAACTTTTTTTTCTTATAACCTGTTGCATTCAATCTCCTATTGAATTAATAAAGCCAAAATTAGTGTCTGAAGGAGTGTGCTATGAGGGACATGGGGGCTGAAATTCTTACACCACACCCTACTATTATTTCAAGTATTGAAAAATAGATAAGTCATATTCTTATTGATGAAGATAAAATTACATCTGTATTTCTTAAAATATAAGGTCTCTTTCATCAACCTTTGTGAACTTTCCTTATGTAGAATCAGAGAACCATTTAAGTTGGAAAAGACCTGTAAGATCTTGAGTCCAACCATAAAGTTAACCCTGCCAATCCACCACTAAGCCATGTCCCTAAGTGCCACATCTGCAAGACTTTTAAATACTTGTAGGGATGGTGACTCCACCACTTCCTTGGGCAACCTGTTTCAGTGCTTGATAGCTCTTTGATGAAGAAATTTTTCCTAACATCCAGTCTAAACCTCTCCTGCCCCCACTTGAGGCCATTTCCTTTTGTCCTGTCACTTGTTACCTGGGAGAAGGGACTGACCCCCACCTTGCTGCAGTCTCCTGTCAGGAAGTTGTAGAGAATGTTATGGTGCCATTCCTAGCCTCTTTTTCTCCAGGCTAAGCAACACTGGTTCCCTCAGCTGCTCCTCATAAGACTTGGGCTCCAGACCCTTCACCACCTCTGTTGGTTTTTTTTTGGGCGTACAAATCGAATTATCATCTGACCAGCCTTGAAAAACTCAACTTACATTTACCCTTTCCAAGTATTTTGACAGCTTTGTACAGAAAGGTTACACACTGCCGCTGGTAAACACTGATTTCATCCCTGATTTCTCTTAGAACTGCTTATTGTATGCTAGAGGGTTTTTGCAGTTTACTATTCATTGCTTTAAAGTAACTGTAAAATATTACAGAATTCAGAGGTATCCTCATGAAAACATAATTTTTCATAGGTTTGATACAGCTTTATCCTTCTGATGGAAAACTTCTTGTTTATAATTACCTCCCTAACCTGCTGTTCAGTCATCATGAGTTTTCTACTCTTTCTAAAAATACTTTCCAAAAAAATCTGTGGTATGCATTCATCAGTGTTTCTTCTTTGACAATCTCCAAACTGACTGTCAAGTTTTAATTCTCTTAGCTGCTCATTTTAAACGAGTTTCTTCGTCTTTGTGTGGCTCTATCTCCTTAAATAGAAGAAAATTGTGGTGTATCCCTTTGTCTTCTTTTGCTCCTGTAAGGGCAGAGTTTATCTTGATTCACATGTGCAGTTTTGAGCCAAGTCACATGTGACAGTGAGGACAGGATTAAGAGAAGTGTCCTGGTTTCTGGGCTGCCTTCACAGCTGCTTCAGGATGTACTTATCGATGGCCTTGTAAAAATGTGATCTCTGTGTCACGTACCAGTGTGAATATCCATAAGGGTAATTACTATTCTCCCATTTTCTGCCCTTTCTGCCTCCAGTCTCCCGTGGGATAGCAGTTAGTGCTGCCATCCTATCTAGGTGGTCACTAATGTTTTATGTTCTTCCTACTTAGGCCTGGAATTTTGGTCTCTAAGGACATCAAACACTTGATCAGGTAGATAGTTTGTCAGTTTTGATTTTTATCAAATTGTGCTTCTCCAATCCAGTGACTGTGGGGAGGATGAATGTAGACATGAGAACATGAGACAGGAAGGCAGCAGCAACAGAGGTCAGGGAAAGGGGTTCTTGCTCCAGGAATACACCCAGATTTTCTCTACAATCAGAGAAGCAAGAGGAGCTCTTCCAGAGAACATTTAGTCCTACCTTCTTTAAAATAAGACTAGCCAATTTATTCTTAAACTTAGATTGGCTGCTTCTTAGTTATTTTTCCAGTGGCAAAATATACATTTGGGGTCTTGCTAATGAGGGATTTAAGTGCCTAAAGTACATCTTCAGGGAATAGAGGTCTGTGATGTAGACTGATTGGTTTGCTTTCCTTTCTCTGCTCCAAGTGGTCCAATTAAATCTTGTAATTGTTGAGGACAGAGGTCCTTAGCTGGTAGGGCTCACAAGGGGAGGGCAACAAATGGGATACATTGGTTCTTGTGCTTGGTCTAGGAACCTATTTTAAAATTAAGTAGTTAATGAGTAGTTGAAATCCTTGGAACAGATATTGTCTGTCAATAAATTAACTTTACTTCTTAGCTCTCAGTCTTACACCAGTACTACTTAAGCTTGGAAGCACAGTTCCAGGTGCCTGAAGGATTTTGAAATCTAAATTTTGAGGGCTAAAAGTTTTAGTCTTTTCAGGGGTAATGGAACACTTCTTCACATAAAGAGAGAGAGATACGTGAAGATGGGAAAAACAGAATGAAAGTTATATTTTTATGCCTTATGCTTATAAAAGGACTTAATTGTCCTTAAGTGGCTCAGAAGAGATATGTCAGTTAATACCAGTTATATGGATTCAGCAACGGAAATAACTGGGTTCGTGTAACATGTAAAGCTTAATAAGTGATTAATTCAAGACTTTCTGTGAGACAATGACCTTTATGTGCCACCCCATTTGGAAAGGTGCAGGCACTAAACCATCTCTGCTTTGATAGTAAGGAAAACCATGGCAGCCCATGACAGCTGATGAACAGCCTATAAGTACATAAAAGATACTTCAGCAGCTGCTGTAACTTAGCAAATTTAAAATCAGCTGTCTTATGCATTGAAAGTTGAAAGCACAATATATTTTTTAAATATATATATATTTTTTAATGTTCCAAATAATACATGTCTTTGCAAGTTTTGGTCAATTTCAAATTTAGTAGACATTCCACAGAGTACTAGTATTACTGCCTGAATTGTTTTTTGCTAGGCTAGAAGTAGGTCCTTGTGGACTTCCTAAGAACGGAGTGTGCTGTTTTGTTCTGGATCTTTTTTATGGTCATACTCAAAGGAATTACTTTACGGGTGGCAATTCACAGATTTGAAGTCAGTTTTCAGTGTATATGACTCTGTGGATTACATCTCAGAAGCAACATCATAGTGATTTAAATTATTACCTTTAAAGGTAGGAAAAGTAGAAAGTTTTACGGTAGTTTTACTTAGCAAAAAAATATTAATCTTCCACTGGTAAGTGTGTTCCTGGTTAGCCACTTAGAGAAGCTGCTTAAACTAACAACTTCCACTACATCCAGAATTATTCTTGTCTGCAATCTCATGTATGAAAGCATTTATATTCTTTTGTTCCATTTCATATAATGTAAATTTTCTTTCTGAAGTGTCCAGGCAGCTTTCTGGAGTTCAGAAAATATTATGACTAGCATCCATCAGATCTATTCTTGTATCTGTTCCTTATGGGAAAAATGAAAATAGTGGAGATGCTTTCAGTTTATAAATGAAGTCAAAGCTGAAAATAGCTTTTTCACATAGAGATGCCCTTTTGTTATTCAGGAAATGCATTCCAAACAGTTAGCCCTGGAGAAAATGATGCCTCTAGTGCAGATGAGCTTTACCCTCACTGTAGAAAATTTCAGCATGTCAGAGTAGCACTGCTGTTGGCAACGTTGCTAATGTTGGCCTTTCACTTATCCTTGCTTGAAACAATGATGTACTTGAAGACAATAACTGAGTCCTTGGGCAAGAATAAATACTGCACAGAGAGCTGGTTCAGGAAGCAGAGGACAGTTTTGCTTCCCAAACAGTAGAAAATGATGTTTAAAGGAGGTGCTATAGAATTTTGAACTTCCTAATGCTTTCTAAGTGCTGAAGGCTATGAAACCAAATCTGCTGTGTTACCTCACTCAGCTCTGAATTCTTCATGAGATAATATGTTCACTGCCCACTGGCGTGAAATGAGAGGAATTCATGTCACTGAAGGAGAGCAATGCAGCTGACAGACTGATGTCACTACTGCCTGCCTCCAGCAAAAAAGGATTATTTCAGGCTGACTTCTAGGTCCATCCTCATAGAACACCAGCTCTAATGCCATGCTTTGGATAAATTGATATACTAACTAGCTAAGAAACAATATCTAGCTCTTTCCTGGCTAGAGGAATTGCTTTTCTGGAATGAGTAACTCGCAGCAGCCTGGCCATTAAAAGTAGCATAAGGATTAGTCTGTCACCTTCCCATATCCTGCACTTGATCTAAATAAACAAATAAATGACATACTTCCAAGTATCCAATAATTAATCTCTTCAATATAAATTTTTCTTCTAAGTTGTCTGTACATGTTAGTTTTAACCCTGTTGGAGTTGCTTTTCTATAACCATGTCTGGAATTTGGCCCTTAATAGTGAATGAGTCTTCACTCTGTAATGTAGGTCAAGAGAAGAAATTAAATGATGACATTGTGCTTGCTTGCTGTGGCATCCCCCAGGAGTTGGTATGGTCCCCACTGATTGCCTTGAATCATTAATCAAAGGGAAACTGCGTTGCACAGCCTACAATATATTCTCAGCAGGCACATGCATTGATGATGCTGCACCATGAAAAAGACTTAATTGCATTGACAGTACATTTTTTCACAGTTTAGAGTGTTTATCAAAATTGTGCTTGTAGCATCTAAAAATACTGTAATTAATGCAGCTTTTGGCCTCTTCACACACTGTTTTCTTTTTAGTTTCTTCTGTTAAAGAAGACAGCTGTTTGCTAGGAAAACAAATTCATCTCTTTTCCTTCTCTCTCTCGCCTCCTGTTTTGTATCTGAGTGCATCAGTAGGAGGCTCACAGTTTGTTGTAAATGTTCATTCACAGTTTCTGCAGATTCCTACATTCATATTCACAAAGGCAGAATATTTCAAGATGTCCTTCATATCAAGTTACTGCTACTTCACATCAGACATGAGGAATACAAAATATGGGCATTGCTTCCACAGAGGCAAAACAACGCAAACAAAAAAACCCCACGAAAAACAAACAAAAACCAAGCAAACAAACAAAAACACAAAAAACCCAAAAACCCCCAACCAAACAAAAAAAAACCCACAAAAAATCCCAAAACAAAACAAAGCAAAACCCGACCAAACAATAAGGTACAAACCCCACTGTCCTCAAGGAGAATTATTAATTGTTAAATTGTTTCCTTTCATTGCTGGTCTAAGGGTGGCTTGTGGCTATTACAGTATATTACAGTAATTACAGAACAAGGAAAGCAGACCTTCTTTGATAAGATATAGCATCTGCAAGGGAAGGGGAGGGTGATGCTGGTGAGGCACCTTGGGACACCACTAGGCAGCTGTTCCTTGGCTCCTGGGTGGACCAGGACCGTGTTTTCCTTTCTCCTCTTAAATATTCAGGCTGTGAGAGCAGGAAAGGATACAAAATCATAACACATGGTTTGGGTCAACACCATAAGCTGTTGCTCCTGTGCTGGGCAATCTGTGTGCATGTGGGGACCTGCAATCCCGTAAGAAATCCAACCTGCTTAGTGGTGAGTAGACTGGGAATAAGGGAGTGGCATCTGCCCTCCTGTGCAGACAGCAGCAAGAACAAAGGGAATTTGTACTGGAAAGAGATCTGGGTTAAAGAAGACACTGGGAATAAAATATCTGTTGGAGCATTAAGAAAAAAGAGACTTAAAATCTGTTTACCCCCACCTTTACAGAAAAATTGTGTTATCATGACTCATTTTTGTCATCCATCTGCTGCCATTGACTATTGTTAAGTGCTCTGTTGCCTCAAACATCCTCATCAGGTTTTAAAATGTTTCAGTTCTACACATTGCCTTGTAAATCTTGTATTACAGTGAAGAAGACTGTGTATGCAGCAGAGCTTTGCAAGGCTGCAATTTCACTGAAATGACTATTATTACCTTATCGACTGCAATGGTAAAGCTCAAGTGGTGCAGTGTATGAAATCCTAAGGTTAAATAATGGATTTGACCATATTACACTGGACTTTATACTTCTGCTGCTGATGTAGAACTTGAACTTCTAATAAAACAGGAGCCTATTCAACATCTTTATCATTGTCTGGCATAAAAGCCTGCACTGTGTACACAACAATGGGAAGGTTCAAGATCAGAGACTAAGTGGAAGTATCTTGAGTTTTCAAATGCTTTCTACTCTGTGAATAAAAATATCTGGAGTCAAGCTGCCCTTACACTGCTAGTTGGTGATGCATGTGAGAATGGGATTCACAGCTGATAGCAGGACCAGAATTGGTCCTGTGATGAAACCTGCACTTAAGCCTATAAGCACCACAAAGTGAATTAATCAGGAAAACTTACAAAGAAACGAAAAATAAATTAAATATAATTAAAGAAAAAACATTTATAATAGTTAACACAGAAAAGTAATGACAATTAAATGTATTTTAAGTTATTAAGATTTTAATGAAGGTTCATTTAAACCATTTTTTTCTCCTTCAGTACATTAAAGCAGTATTTTGTATGGGATGGAAGAGCTTGAAAATTTCTGGATGGTAGTCTTCAAGGATATTTATTGAGCAGACAGATTGCTTAGGCTCCTGATTGCTATAATCTTCCAGAATGGTTTGAGTTTAATGCATTTGGAAAAGATCAGGCTGCTTTCTTTTCCAGTACAAATTTTGGTCTTGGAAGTGCTGTTTTACAGATCAGATTAAACTTAATGCATTTTAAAAACTGAGTTTTAAAACCACTGAAAAAAACAAGGTGTCCCTAGAACAGAAGATGCAGGTTTTGCTGGCAGTTCTTTTCATTCCATTCATCACCAAGACAGCATTAAAGTTCAGTGGCTCTGTCATTGCTATTAAAATTACATGAAGAGTGAAGAAACACAGACCCAACATTCTGTATCTGATGGAAGATCAACTGTTGAAATTACCAGTGGCCTTTACATTGTAAGATCTTTTTTCTTGTATAATGTAGAGAATAATGGGTCTCTCTTATTAATCTTACTTTGTCTATGATTTGGAAAACAACAGAAAAAAATATTTTGTAACTGAAAGCTATTTTCAGCTTTCACAAAGCATGGTACTGTAAAGTGTTGTTTGAAAGAGAAAGAATCCTCCCTTTGCATTGAGCTGCTGAGGTTTTTCCAGCCTTTCAAAGAGGCTGTCATTACAGATGAGAATACTGACATTTGAAAGCCCTCTTACCTGCTGATGGAGGGAAGTGCAGAGGCTGACTTCTCTCTTCCCCAGCCATGCCCAGCTCCCTTCACTTCTTAGCAGAGACAGCCTCGTCTCTCAGCTCAGCAGAGAAATAAAAATGGAAGAAAGGGAAACCTTGGTCATTAAAGTTTACCCTAAATATGCATGTGGATTTTTTAGTCAGCAGCAGCTTTTTAGCTAGTTGTCTGTCATCCTCCTGTTTCACTGTGTCCCTCAGACAGGGCCAGCGAGGCAAGCCCAGGGCACCACAGGTGCCTTCAGAAAGTTGCCCACAGCCAATGAGGATCTGTTGTGCTGAGGGCAAAGGCTCTGCTAGCAGCCCAATGTCCACACACCTGCAAATGTCCTGACCCACAGCATGAACACTCGTGTTTCTCCTCTTTTCCCCAACCCAGAAAGGGTAAATGTCTTCCACGGCACAGCCACGGGGATGTTATGATGCCATCCCACTGCAGCCGTGCATTCCTGGCTCTATTATCACCCTCTTGAAGAAGTGAGTGTCAAAGTCATCAGTAAAAGAGCAGTAAATAACGAGTGGGGTCAGCCTGAAAGAGAAGTTGCAGTTGGCAGCTGGTTGGTTACTGTTTGTCCAACACAGGATCATCTTCACACAGGCAGGCTCAACTCTTCACTGCTGTCCTTGTACCTTCTGTGGCCCAGCAATTTACAGAGCCTTTGAGAAAGATTATAAATTTTAATGAAAATATAGGGGTAAACCAGAAATTTAAGTTAATCTGTCACTCTACTATTACTACTATCTTGCTTAATTTAAGCTGGCTTTTGTTCTGTGCTATTTTAAAAACTCTTAGTAACTTCAGATGCTAAAATACAGGTACTATTACTGATTTTTTAAGCTGTTCAGTTACATTGCGATTCTTAAAATATTCCAGTCTAATTTTACCATTGAGATGAAGTTTGGGTTGTAACTCCACAAGAATCAATTCTGGAAAAGCAGAAATCAGGGCAGGCTACAAGCAGTTCCTATCAAGCAGCCATTCAGATAACTGCAGCGACAATTGCTTCACAAAAAGCCAAATTGTTATTTTCAATAACTAACTCCTGCACACTATGTTTGCTGGTTGCAACACTGAGTAATAAAAAGTCATCCAAGGCTGATGATTTTTATACTGAAAAAAGATATGGAAAGACTGATTTTTTTTTTCATGGTGTACATACTTTGAGGAAAATAGTTGTAAAAAATTTACTGTATAAAATTTTCTTCCTGCTCTTAAACACAGAAGAGTAATTTTGAGAGATATTTCAGATATCAAAGTCAGTAGATTTCTAATGTTAAGGGTTTTTATTCCTCGTATAAATCATGCTCTTAACTCCTTTAGCAGTCACAAGGGTTATGGGCAGTGCTGAATGCTCTGTCTCTTTTTCCTTACTAGCATAACACATAATTTTGTGTGTATGAATGATATATGAGCATCCTTAGTTATAAAAAAAATGTAAAGTTTTTCAACAAAACTAACGGACATTTACTATATGATATTTTGCTTTTCCTTCACTCATGTATTAATTTTTCACAGATTCAGGTGGTGTGAAATGCCTTGGCATACCGGAATACCATTGTGAAACTCAAGGAATTCATGTGAAGTCATATTACTTCCCTTGAAATACAGAAACAAACTTATACCAGCCCTACTTTCTATGGAAAAGGAAAAAAAAACCCACCCCCAATAACAGACCAATTTAAATAAAATATATTTCTATGTCCATGACTGAAAGCTGCTTTTGTCCTTGTAATTCTGTGGCCATGGGTTTTGGCAGTCAAACAGTACAAGGTGCTGTTTGTGGAGTGGCAGTGTTTACTGCCCTGAAAACCAGACTCCAGATCCTTTCATCACTCTTTGATACACTGGTTAATTACATAAGCTGGGTCATTGGACTAATACTCCATAACCACTGGGCTAATAATAGGGGATCATCACCCTTTCTTAGCCTTACTTGGACATTCATGTGGTTTCTGTGGTTTTGGATCCTAACATAAATGTACTAATTCTTCTACAGTGACCTGTATTGAGCACATGGGTGCAAACTTCTCTTGCCACTCATTCCTGGGGTGTTTCAGCTGGTGCTTTCCCTGCCACTCAACACTGTGTAACCAAGACTGCTACAAGGCTTTTCTGTTGCATTACCCCTGCACAAACAATTATTACTGAGATCCAGAGTAAGATAATTTTCTCAGCCAGAGATCATTACTTAAGCTGTCATTTTTCTCATGTCTTGCTCAATACAATACCATCACCCCTACCCAAAGACTTGTCAAGCTGTGCTGTGTCTCTCATGCACCCAGTGTTTTTCAAGACGTCAGTAACAGCGGCAAACTATCTCTACAAGCTAGAACCACTCCTTTCATCTACAGTAGGATTGGTGCTGTAAGTATCTCCTGGCTAATTATACCTGAATCTGCTGTCTCCCAAAGGGTTGAGCAAGTGATTCTGCCCAATCTTAAATTCTCAATATTCCTCAGATACTGGAGCTGCAAATATTATTTTGGCATTGCTGGAGATGGCCTGCTCTTGGTTTCAAAGCTCGACTCTTGAGATCTTCTTGATTTCTAGCATACAGTTTTCCCAACCTCTGCATGAAGGTGGTTAGTGGTTTCTGATTCCATTTGGCTGTATCTTCTCCCAGGCATTCCATTTTTAATTTGAAACACAATTATTCTAATTCTAATGCCATCTTCATGACTCATGCAGAATTCTTGGAAAAATAAATATGCAAAAAACCCTCAGTGATATCCTGCAGTCAAGCCCCATATACAGAACTGCAGGAGTCCATCTTGTCTTTACTTTCCACTTGCTTGTATACCTTCAGGGCCTGTATTAGCAAGCATTAAAACTGCTTGTATCTTTTACTTCTGTCCATATTTGCCTTCTCCTTTTTATTAGGTTCCCTGGGGTCTGCTCCCTCCTGGAGAGTATTCCCAGCCCAGCCACCCTGCCCTTCTGAGTCCAGACTGTTTATGTTAGCAGGGTTCTAAGGACCCATAATCACATGCAAGGGATGCGTGGATCCTCCAGCGCTGCAGTTTGAATGTTCACTCACCCTAACTGGACTGTATCTCCCTCTGGCACCCCTCTAATAACCACAGACAATAGATGCTTTTAGCACAGGACTCTGGACGCATATGGCTTTTGTTCTTTCAGAAAAAGCCCTGCAGACACCATTTCCAGCTGCTTTAACACATCTCAACTCTGGCTGTATGCACAGTTCATTTGCCGTGGCTGGTGTTTCATGTGGGTTGAACACGAACTTTTTTGTGGCTGCACAGGCTGTTTCAGTCAGGTGCTTTTGATCTGCATTGGTCAACTGGGGGTGATTTGTCTTCATAAGGAGCAGTATCAGGTGTACAGGGATCATTCCAAACCCCTCTGTGCCAGTCATCAAGACCCTGCTTCGCACCTCTCCTCTGGTTTGTACTCTAAATGCTCTGCCCAATTTACCTGTCATTTCTGTATAAGCTTCTCTGTTATCTTCCTGTAAGAGTTGTGATCCTCACATTCCCATCTCCTCTCTATTTTATCCTGCACCACTTGTAACAGTTACCTTAGCCCTAGCCTACGCAGTTTTCTTTTTTCCCCTCACATTTTGTGATATCTGAAACTTCTGTCTTTGATCTTTCCTCCACCCTCACCATCCTCTCCTAGCAGGAGCAGGTTTTATCCCTTCTGCAGCAAAGGTACATTCCCAGCCTTGTATTCCCCAGTGTGATCCCCACAGCATTTTTTCCTTCCCTAATGCCCTGTTCTTATCTTCACATTGCTCTCACTAGCTGCCCAACATTCCTCCAGCCTAGGCCACCCTCCCTGTTAACTCCTCCCTTCCCACAAACAATCCATTCTTCCCAAATCTCTCAGAAACTTACACAGCTTTACTTAAAAGACTTTGAAAAGCCTCACGTGTCTAGGCATGAGGATACTAATCTACTGCCTGTTCTTCTACCATAGAAGCCATGGCAGTGTCTCTCCTTCAAAGGCCATGGCTGTACTCACTGCTGCATTTGAAAAGTCCTTCACAGTCCTGCTTTGGCATACATGACATGGGTTATGACCTTTTTACCAACTTGGTATTTGACTATTCTTGTTCGCTGTGTGTGACAGTGATACAATTTCTATTTCTGCTGCACTCGGCTCCCACATTCTTGCTCTTATAGACTTGGTTGTTGAGTTTTCCACATTCTCTACCAACCTGTTACATGAAAAAAAGAGGTGTGTTGATGTTTGCAGGACTCTTCTGGTACAGAGTAGATGAAAAAGAACAGGACTGACTTTTAACTTATTTTACTGAAGAAAATTGAAAGAAACTGATAATTGCTAGCCTTTGTAGTGTGCTAGGCATTTTTGGGGGTTACATTCATGTTTTTCGATGTGCACAAAACCTCCAGGAGGAGACGATTAAAGAAGAAACAATGTTCGACTGGAATCTTACATGGTAGGTGGACTCTTCCCTACTGTGCTCATTGTGGTGTCTATGTACTATTTTACCTTCATATTGCTCTTATACAATCCTGTTTCACAGGAAAACACTCTTTATGTGATCTAATCTAGTTGGTCTTTTAGCACAATTCACATTGCCTATAGTTACGTGTACACAACTATATTATGTATTGGTGAAATGTTGTTTTGTAATGTGGCCTTAGTTTTGCAGCAACTTTCCAACCTACTCATATCTCAAAGCATTTAGTTCCACTAATCCTTTAAGATCCCAAGAGTCCATAGCAGCTGCATTCTGCAGTGGAAATAGTAGTGGTCAGCAGCAGTAACCAGAATTTCCTGTGCTGGACATTGTCCACTTGCAGTAACAATTAAGTGGAACTGAAGTGGTCTGTAGGCTCTTTCAGCTGCATCATGAGAATTGTAATTGTATTCCTCATTTAAAACTTTTGAATATTAACAAATCTGTCAAGACATTAAAACTATTACGGAATTTCATTAATTCTTTCTTTAGAAGGGAAGAACTTGGGATGGAAACTACAAGTAAAATGGCTCTGAAATAAGAAGAAAATAGCTTGGCTTACTTTAAGTTCTATTTTGAGGCTTTACTTTAATAAATCTGGAGGGAGGTTGTCTGTTGATTGTTAGTCCTATAACAAATTCTACAGGAGGTCTGCATTTGAGCATTGCTACACAAACGTAAACTTCATCATGTTTTTTGTCTTGTCTGTAAGCAGTTTCTCATTCAGTTTTATCAAGAGTGAGCAAACCTGTGGAATTAGTGAATTGAACATAATTTCCCATGTATGGAAGCAGTTTCAGTTTTTTTATTACTTGCCATCACAATCATCTTTGGCTTACTCTTAGCAAATATCCTCTGTATTGTGCTGGTTTTCAGCTGTTCCTAATAGATCTAAAATTCTTATGACCATGTTTTGTGTTCTCTTGCTGCCAGCTTTGACAAGGAATATACACTGAATTTGCTTTGTGTTTTACACATGCTTTGGTCAGCCTGATTTCCTCTCTCTTCTTTTTTTCCTATTGTTGACAAATGTGCAACTCTGGGAGCCTGAGGCTATTCCACACCCTTTTCCCACTTGCAACTGAAACATTAGGCTTAACTCATCAGAGATTATTTCTGGTAGGTTTTCTTTGGAGGACCCTCAGGAGTCTTACTGGTATTTGTGGGTAGAAGAAACTGCAATGCAGGTCCCAGTTTATCAGAGTTTTCTGATTTATGGTGGTTAAAGTTCACCAGTTAACACAATTTGATTTGGATATTCCAAAGTAATAGGGAAATTGCTACAAATCAGATAACTTGGTCATCTTAACCACCTACAGATTTTTAAAAAAATACTAGAAAAGGGAAGATTTTGTTGATGAAAATGGTAATTAAAAATCGCATGGAAATTAGTATGGTTTACTCCTTAACGGTTTAATACTCGCTAATCTGTGAGGGTGGACATTTAAAGTTCTTAGGATCAGGAATGATGTACTGCCAACAGAGAAGCTGTTAACCTAGAATCTCCTTCTTTCTTTTGAGAGAAAAGAGAAAGAATAGAGATAGGAAAGGTTAATATAGCTCATTCCTTATGAATTCCCTGTGCTCCTTTCCTTTATATCCCTGCTGCTCAAGACAGACTGCCTTTTCCTTTGGAGGTTTCCTTATGGAGGTTAATATTACAAAGTTAAAAGGAGCCTTGGTGAATGGGCACAAAGATGTTGCAAGAGCTAGAAGAGTTTTATTACTTTTTTCATTTCTTTTCTGTCTTTTTGTGGGAAGAGATTCACAAGTGGGTTGCATGGCTCACTTTCATAACTTTTATTTGAATTTTGGGGGGATTTACCAAATGCATAATCACACATGTATCTAGCAACATGTCTGAAATCTGTTTCGCTCTCTCTCCAGCCCATGCATTTTAAACATGATACACAAATAAGTATTGGCACTGAGAAATCAAGCCAGGATTAATTTGCACCTTGTAGTCTTGTTTAACTTTGGATAACATTCTGAAAAACAAAAGGTGTCCTTTCATTGTGCATCTGCCTAAAAAACTAATGATTCAAAGGGTGCCAGCAGGGACTTTGTCCTGAAAACTGAATATATCTTTTCTGGTTGTGGCAGCCAATGATTCTGACCCCTAAAAAATTTTGTTTTGTTTTGTTTTACAGTTAGAATATTCTCTTAAAGCAAGAATATATGCTAGCACTTTATAAAATATTCTGCTGTACATGCATTAAATGCAATTCTCTTCATTGAGTATGCTGCCATCATTGGCTTAATAGAAGCACTATAATCTGAACTCTTCTAACAGCTCATTTGATTTTATTTCTTTTTAATAACCTTATATCCTACACTTTCTCAGTTTTGAATTCGTTTGGCTTCATTTTTTTAGTTAGTTTGCTTCTTCTTTTGCATTGGCAAAGAGCATCAATGTTTTCTCGCATGGACTGCAAAGGTTTTTGGTCTATCAGGGCTTTTACTTGATACCCACAAATTCCTAGGGGTGCACCTTAAAAAACAAAAGAGAACTTCAAGAAACTACTTGTGTGTACTTAATTGGACATGTAAGAATGAATTCTGATTAAAGATAGAAACTCTGACAGTGTTCATTTTCCATCCAAGCCCTTGGTATTATCTCATACCAAGTACACTCCTCCCAAACTGCAATAACTATTTAATTTTATTTCATTACACTTTGAGGCATCTAGCTATTGCTCTCATTCTACAGGTTCTCTAGATAATGATGTATAATAAGTTTCTGGGCAAACAGAAGCCCAGAACAAGAAACTGAAAAAAAGACAGGACAGCTTAGTATTTTCAGGAATGAATGTTCGATTCCACACTGGTTAAGGCTTAAACATCAGAAAACCCCAAAACACCTGAAACCTCAAAGGCTATATTAAAAATGTGTGTAGCTGTAACCAGGAATTCAGCTGTGTTTTTTTTTAGGCTGGGCAGGTGCATGGCACCCCAACCAGACCCCTGAAAGGGTCACCTGCTTCAAGTAGCATGCTTCATTCACCAGAATTCTAGAATTAATTTCACACTCACCCAGTACTTCTCTTTTATTAAAGTTTGCCTTATTTAATTAGCCTGGCTCTCTCCTCCCCTCTTTCTTCTCCATTCTAGGGTCTCTCATTTCATATTCACATTTATACCATTTTGTTAACCTTAATAAATTTAGTTGTATGGGTGATAATATTAAACCCCCCTTTTTTGAGTCTCTCTCTTATTCTCCATTATCAGAAGTCCTCTTCCTTTGAGTGTGAGGTCATCATAGCTTTGCATCTTTCAATATATTTTTTCCTTTGGCTTTGATTTCAAGTCAGAAATTCCCCTACAAAGCTTCCTATATATGATATTTTTTCTTAATGCTCTGATATTTGCCTTTACTTGTTTTCACCAGAATGCTTTAGAAATAAGAAATTTTACTGGTAGTGACTAGAAATAAACTATTACATATTCCTCTCTCATATCTAGACACATACTATTTGTAGTAAACTAAATTAAGAAAAAAAGAAAAACAAAAAAGACCAAACCGCACAACAAACAAAAAACCAGAACCAAAACAAACAAAAAAACCCACAAAAAAAAACCAAAGAAAAAACAAACAAAAGAAAAAGCAAACAAAAAAAACCCCAAAGCAACAAACCAAAAAACCACCAACCAACAAAAACAAACAAACAAACAAAACAAAACAAAACAAAATAAAAACCAACCAACCAACCAAAAAAAACCCCACCCCACCCCCAAAAAAGTCAAAGAAAAACCCCATGGGAGCAAGAATACAAATCTTAGTCTTTCTGAAATGCCGTTGACAATGAGGACAGCAGCCTTCTGGGTGGGCAACGACCTGATCCTTTGTCTGTGCTTTAGCCTTCCCAGCAAGCCAGAGCCTGTGGCAGCTTACAGCCTGCATGGCATACTGGATTGTGTTGTGGGTCCTTTTATAATTTTAATATACAGTGCAGCTCTGCCTCTGCCATGGAGACTGCAGCAGGGTCCACGTCTGCATCTGAGCAGTCAGGCTCTCAGAATATATGCATGTAGCTACTTTGCAAGGAAATCTCCTCAAACCTCTACAACATGTCACAACTTTGGTAATGAAAGTAACTTTTTTCCACTTTTTTTTTTTGCCTCAGTAATAATTTTGCTCTTTCTTTATGTATGATCACTGTGAAAGTATCTCTTTGCAGTTATTTTTGAAGATAGCTCATATTTTCTCCTGGTTTCAGACACAGAGAAACCTATAATGGGAGTTTGTAAAAGATTTGATTCATTGCTGTGTTACTCTGCCTAAAGCCTCTCTAACTCTGTCCAGCAAAATGGAATTGGACCGATTCCTGGGAAAATTGCTGGTATAAGAGTCATGTGAAACTAGGGTAGTGCAGTGATGCATCAGACCTATTCTCTTTTCAGTTGTTTTCCTGCATTGCTGTTGATGCTGCTCCTAGTGGTGCATTTAGTAACTCCTGCCATTCTGAATGCTGTCTTTGTAGGTTTCCTTGGTGCCTACAATGAACTTTTGAGCAGCCATCTAGTAAAATGCGCTGTGGTTTGTTGTTTACATGGTATTTAACTATGCCTTCATAAGCTTCAGTAATATAATGGAGACCAACACTTTCTGGTGAGCAGCACACTGAAACCAAGTTGTATAACATGCTGTATCCAACTGTTAAAGAAAAGGAATCAATATTTAACTGAAGGGACTTTCCACTACAAAATAAGAAAGAAAATTCTTACTTTTGCCTTGTGAGGTTTTTAGTTTTCTGGGGATTTTTCTTGTTTGCTTTTTTCAAGAAGCACAGTCAATCTCAGCAGTTTCCATGGGCAGTACCATCAACTTTGAACTTTTTACCTTAATTCTCTTGCCATTTCTGGTTTAGATAGTTTGTCTTTGTGGACATTCTATTTTATGAGGGTTTTTAAACTTCAAATTACAGGAATAGAAGTTCTGGGAATGGAGTCATATTGACAAGTTCCCCAACAGAACATACAAAGGATTAAGGCAAAGCTGTTAATTTTCTCTGCTTCCATGGATGCAATTTGGAATCATCATGACGCTGGCAAAGGAGACTATTTAACGACATTGTTCTGCTGCTATTTATAAATGAGATCTCATTTAAATTTAGAACAAAAAACCTTCCTGGGTGGAAAACTGCCATCTTGTGTATCCACACGCAGTGCAGTGCAAGGGATCCTATCTGATTGCTGTCAATATTGCCGCTGCAATACAGACAGCAATAATGACAACAGCACTGAGCTGTCCTTAGGGCTCATTCTGTAACCTTGTCACTTCTGAACCTATCCCTCAGCAGTACATAGAGATTATGTGCTTAAATGTATGTGTTCATCTGGAGTTATGGATTATCTGTTGTTTGTACATCAGAGCTCCAAGGGGTGCTTCCCACATACACCCAGGCAGCACTTTGGGATGCATGGAGGATGCTTACCTTTTCCTTTCCTCTTCCCTTCTCCTGCCAACTCTCTCATTCTTCCCCCAGGAAGCCAGCTGGCCAAGGAGAGGTGGGCATGCGAGTTTTTCTGAGCCAACACTGCAGCTTTGGTGTAACTTTTAGGGAATCTTAATGTTTGTATGGCTGCCAGCAATGGAAACATAGCCTAAAAAGTAAGAGTGCTGCTTTGCTGCAAAGTCACAGAGAGAAAATGTTGTTATTAAGTAGGACTATCTGTAGCCCAAACTAGATATTTTGCATGTTGTAGTCAGTTCCTCTCAATCTGTGGAAAGTCTCATTAAAATATGTAAGACTTGAAGTCCTGAATTCAGCTCAGCTTTTACTATTCCAAATTCTTGTAATTTGCTCTTCATCCATGTAGAGCAGGCAGTCCTTGCATTGACAGTGATTTTTCAAGGATATAGTAAAAAGCATCCAACAAATTCTTGTTTGTCCTGGTAGTTGCCACTTTTATCTAAGTTGAGATAAGGAAGAGTACATTTATGAAGACTTATGAAAGATCTTTGTCTAATCTGTAATTTCAGTATGCTAGAGGCATTTATCATTGTCAGTTTCAAAGAACCTTACATTTGCAAACAGTGCTTCATAAAAATTGCTTGAAATGGTGATTTGCCACAAATAAGAGATGCAGGAATCAGAAAAATCATTAAGTTATCCAGAAATTTTGAGCCACATTTGTTCCATATGGGAGAGATGGCTTGTCCCAAGTCTAAACTTTAAGTACCAGGTATGAAGTAATTGATATTCAACAGTGGTTACATGAAAAGAGTACAGTCACATAAATCACAATAATTTGACCACCTTGGATTAACAAATTACAGCCTGCCAACTAAGCAGCAGTAATATGCCTGGTAAAAGTCACGAAGATGATTTTTTTTACAGTTAGTGTAAGTTTATTATAATTATTCTTGGAAATGCAATAAAAAAGCTACATTATTATTCAACTTCTGTTGACATTATATCTACTTGAACTCTTAAGACATCACAAATTGCCTATGTGTAAATCCATAATATCAATCTGTCTTTTTTCTTTAAATAAATTCTTGTTGTGTATGAGAGTTCAAATGGCAGAATCTGCTGTTTGCATTATTGTAAAATGAGTTTTCCATCTTTTGACTGTGGTAGTTGAAGAGATATTGCATTTGTAAAATTATAATGAAAAGAAAAAAAAGTCATTTCCATGCTTGGAAGCAGTTTTCAGGAGACAAGGTTGTGCTCTAACTTTACCACTAGTATGCATTTTTTGTTTGTTCAAGATTGGAAAGGGATATAACTACCAGTATTTCTGAAAAATTATATATTTGCACTGCTGTAATTGACTTTGCAGTGGATGCTTGCAGTGAACATTGCTGCTTTTCAGGTTTTTTCATATATTTGAAACATTCTTAAATTAGTATGGAAAAACCCAAGTTCAAAGTAAAGAATTCAATACCTGTCTGAAAAAACAGAATAGTTGGTGAAATCTTGGACGACAGGGTTCATTTATAAAATTTCTATGAGTCAGTGGGCCCAGGACTTTAACTTAAACTTCAGAAATTATGTACAGAGGTGTAATAAACTGTGAAGACTTTGAAAGACCTTCAAACTTCTTTCTAACTGGTACACCAAAAATATTTCCTTATTTTCAGCTTCTCTCTTTAGAGTGTCACACCACAAATTCATATCTTTGCCAGAAGTGCAGGCTTTTGGGCTGTTGAAATATGCCTCTGGCACTGATGGCTACAGAAGATGTTCAGATACTGCTTGCTTTGAACCATTTTCTATTTGAAGGGGGCCTGCTCTGGTTTAAGTGACACACTATAAAGGTCTAAGCTGGCTTAGCTGCAGGATCAGTCCACACCCATCCAGTTTTATGATATGCACCCATTGTTCATAGTTCATTATGAAGTCACTCTTTTCAAGTACAGATGTGGAGGTGAAGACAGATGGGGAGATGTGATGTTCAGCACAGCTTGAGTCACAGCGTGGCAGTGTCTCCTTGTTCTTTTGTCTGCTCAGATTTCAATAATTGGAAACAGGACTTTATCATTCCAAAATGTGGTGAACATTCTTCCCGAAAATCCACTGACAAGTCATGAAAAGGTCTTCCTGGCTTTTGTCGTGGGAGCTTCAGACTAAGTTAGTTAGAGAAGCCCTGTTGTTGAACCATGAGGTGCAGAAAGGAGCCCTTTGCATTCTAATCTGCTTCTGAGAGAGGAGCCTGGGTCCAATCAGCCGTAGACTGCTAATGGGAACCTTGTCCTTCAGGATTAAAGATGGTAAATCAGATATATTTATATAAAATGAATTATTTATTATGACAAATGATTAGACAAAATATCTGTCAGAATTATTTACCTCTCAGTATAATAGCTGAAACTACTAGTAGTGTATAGTATACTGTATTATAGAGCACAATATCAAAGCAATTTTATCAAAGCAATTATACTAAAGCTAGCAAAAAGAAGCCATTACTAAGTAGAGATTGATGTAACTCACTCAGTCAGGTAAAGTTGATGACTGGACAAAGTGAAACTATACCTATCTCTATAAACCGTAGAAAGGAGGACCCTGGGACCTATCAACCTGTCAGCCTCAACCTCTGTGGATGGAACAGATCCCTCCTAGACACGGTGCTAAGGCACATGGAGGACAGGGAAATGATTTGAGAAGCCAGCACAACTTCACAAGGGCGAGTCCTACCTGACCAGACCAGTGCCCTTCTATGATGGAGTGACTACATCAGTGGACACGGGAAGAGCTACAGATGTCATTTATCTGAACTTCTGTAGAGCCTTTGACACAATCCCTCATAACATCCTTCTCTAAATTGGAGAGAGATGGATTTGATGGGTGGACTGTTGGGTGGATAAGGAATTGGTCAGACAGTTGTACCCAGAGGGCAGTGGTCTATGTCTGAGTCCAAATGACCCTCAGAGGTCTGAACTGGGACCATTGTTATTTAATATCTTCATTAATGACATAGACAAAGGGATTGAGTGCACCCTCAGCAAATTTTCGGATGTCATCAAGCAGAGTGGTGCTGTTGACACACCTGAAGCATGTGATGCCATCCAGAGGGATGTGGACAAGCTTGAGAAGTGGGCCCATTGGAATCTCCTGAGGTTTAACAAGACCAAGTGCAAGGTGCTTCACCTGTGTTGGATGAGTCTTTGAACAACCTGGTCTAGTGAAAGGTTTCCCTGCTCATGTCAGGAAGCTTGGAAATAGATGATCTTTGAGTCCCCTTCCAACCCAAGCCATTCAACAATTCTATGACTTAATGACAATGTTAGTTGTAGACAGAGAAAGCAGATCACTCCCTTTTGTCTGCAGCACGCCTCCATGCCTAAGCAGCAAAACCATTGGCTTCCATCAGTTTTTTATATCTGTTCTGGAGGAATTTGATCCTCAAGGTCTATTAGTTTTGTGTCTTGGAGATCACATCCAGTGTTCATTCCTAGTTTCTAAGTATATAACCTGAAGGACTGCTTTGGGATTTGAGACATTAAAAAAATCCCAGCCCTATCTCTGCAGCTGTAAAACCAGTGAAAGAGTAGGGCATGGGGAAGGAGATTTTACATAAGGTGGAAAAATGGTTCCATAGTGACATATGTTATATGGACAGTACATCTAGAGAGGTAGGGAAAAGAAAATAGGGTAGCTGTAATCAGTGAAAGTAGCTTATTGACTATTATCAAAGCCCATAAAAGAAGGTGGAATGGTGGGCAGCCAGATTTGTTGAGTCAGATGTTAATTACAGAACCAGAGCAGGATGGGGAACCCAGCAGTACAGTGAAACTGAGGGGAGAAAGCATGTCCAAAAATTAAATAGTAATAAACAGAAATGAGCTCTGTTTTGCTGAAGTCAAATAGTAGCAGGGATTAATAGCAATGAGGGTGAAACAAAAGCTTCAGAAAATGGAAATTAAGCTCATCCAGTTTATAATAAAGTTACTGAATTGTCATGTTCAGAGATGGGGCATGGGCAAAAAATGGTGGGTTTCCCTAAGAACAGATGGACTCTGATGGACACCAACATAAGCCAGGCTTGCACATCCACTGCTCATCTTGCCATTCAGTCAAGCTCCTGTGGGCTTGCCTGAATTCTGGTTTAAGTGTAATAGCATTTTAGATGAGCAAACTTATACTGAGGACCAACCTTTCCAGAGAGTCTCAGCACTGGGATTTATTTGACTGATCTGAAGTTTAAGTGAGAGCACCACCTATTTTTAAAGTGTGATGAGTCTCCTTTAGTACATCTGGTCCTAAGCAAGCCAGTAAAGTGCCTGGTGGTGCTGGGAGCAGAGCAGGCACTCCTGGAAGACATATCTTAATTCTTCCACATGTACTTTGGAGGGGATGAACTTTTTCCGAGAGGGATTTTTTTCTCTCTGGGTGTAGAAAAACCCTGAAATATTGACACTAATGAGGGGTGTGGTTCAGGTCCAAACTGAGACATTCAAGAAGATGCCAAAAGGAGAAAGTGCCTGGGCACCTCTTAGAGTCAGTGGAGAAGCAGCAAATGTGCCTGGTGGAGCAGAGGCTGCTGTTGAGGTGGCCAGAACCAATGGTGGCTCATGGTGAGATGACTCTCCTTCTCTCCCCGTTGGAGACACTGACACTGACTAGATCTTGAATGATGACAAAGGAACCCAAAGCCAGGTTTCTGAATCAAGAACTGCAATCCAGCATAGATGCCTAACTTCTAAGTTACTGAAGCAAATTGAAGTGAATTGAGGCATAGAAGAACAAAAAACGCCTTTATTCATAGCTCAGGATTTTGCTTCTCCAAAATGCAGGTCTTCTCATTTCCCTGCTTTTACCATAACAATTGCCTTTAACGTTTCATTGCATTTCCATTAAATTAAAAATGTGTCTGTAACTACAAAAGGGAAAAAATGGTAACAGAACCAAGTCTGTATTTTCAGATGTTGAGGTGAAAGTATGAATTACCTTAAAATAGGCAGACATTCTTTTACATACTAATTTTTAAATTTTTCACAGACTTGGAACTTGTCAATCTTTACCCAAAATACATCTTCCATTGAATGGTTTGCCTACATGCTCTGCTGGTGGGGAGGGGCTTTTCCTTTTTTCCTCCTTAGCATACATTCTGGTAGCTGAATGAATGATACAGGCAATTGGCTGTCTTTTCCTCTGTTTTAAATATTGACTTATTATTTGAATGTGTAGCTTGGTCTGAGAATTGGGCCCTACTCTTACAAAAGATGTATGTGTATTCCCTACATTTAATGACATGAATAGCTCCACTGAGATCTGGGAGTACATTGCAGAATAAAAAAGAGCTATCAATCTTTGCAAGATGAGGCTGTGGCAAGAAAAAATTAACTCAATGCTTATAGTGGATCAAAATTGGACATATGTTAGCTTGGTAAGTTTGTAAGGTCTGTCTGATGTATTGATGCTCTTACATTAAGGAATTTAATTTGTTTGAATTAATGAACCATTATGTTCTATCATTTGTCTAATATAAATAATTTGGATTTTTTTTCTCCTTTCTTTTAAGAAATCCATTTGTCAGTAATTCAACCTTTAAGGTGAATAAACTGCTAATTTAAAAAAAGTTATAATTTATTATGCATTCAGTTACTTTGCTCAAGTTCTCACACAGATGAAATGCATTTGTGTGTGTACAAAATAATTTTTAAAGACGTTTGAGAATTGTCCTTGCTTGCCTCTGCATAAGTCTTTGTACTCCCAATATGGTTTTATTTCTGTTTGGGTCTTGATAAATTACCAAGACCCAATTGCCAAATTGGCTCTCTGAAATTACCAACCTTTCTACAAGATTGCTGTCAGGTTAAATTTGCATTTGAGAAGTTGCTGGGACTTTATTGGCTTTTTAAAAAATTATTTTTATTCTTGTTAGGAGCACTACTGGATGTCAAAAGCATTATTTGTAAAAGCTGTTAAAATGCCCAGCCATGTCCAATATCTGAAGTGACATTTGTGTCCCATGGTTTCACTTATGGTAATGTATTATAACACAAACTGAAAAGCTAAACTTTGTATGGTGGTAGACTAGCTTTGGAGCTTTTCTTCAGTCTGTATAGACTTAATTACAAGATTCCCCCACTACCCCTGTAAACATTCATGGACAGGTAACAGTCAAGAATGAGACTCTGTAACTTTGAAATGCTCTGTGTACACGTATCTGTTAACATTTTGTGCCAGCCAGAGAGCTGATAGATTAAACAAACAAACAAACAACAAAAAGCAAAAAGCAAAAAACAAAAAACAAAAGACAAAAAAAACCCCAAACAAAACAAAACAAAAAAACCCCCACAAAAAAAACCCACACAAAAAAACCCATAATGGAGAATCTATTCCATAGAAAATAGTCTGAAAGAGCCTTTTCACCTGTGTGCTCCTGTCAGAGGATGCTACTGAAGGGTGCTGGCTGCTTTTGCAGGCGCTGTTGCTCCCCTCAACTCTTGGTACAGGCATTTATCATCCTTCTACCTTGTCTCTAAGCAAGCAGCATGCATTCTGGTTTCTTTGTATGGTTAAACATACAATATTTATAGCACCACTTTGCTAGAAAATTTTTTTTGTCTTCTGTTCATCTTTTATTTTCTTTGATTTGGTTTACAATGGGCTTATATTTTCTTGAGCTGATAATGGTGAAAATATCAAATTTCAAGCTCTTCAGAGGCAGGACACCTGCAGAGACCTGCTTCTTCTTTCAAACTGTTGTCACTAATACACAAAAAAAAATGGCTGTTGAATCTTTATCATGAAGATTTTTTTTCCTTGGAAATTCTTCTTAGCAAAAATCATATGAGAAATACAAAGTTGCACTAGCAGTATAATGTCCCTTTTTAAAATTTGTATCCTTGGTTTAATGCTGTGCTATTACATAGTATAATAGAAGGTGCATACCTAAAGATGTAAAGAAACATTGTCAAGTGTCTCATATAATTGAATGTTCATCTGTTCATCCTAACACACAAAGGTAATTTAAATACATACCAAAGAATACGTTTTTTGTAGCAAATTTTGAGATAAGTTTCAGCTTTTGTTTTAATTAAGAAAGTCTGTCACTGGTCAACGAGTTGTTTTCTTAGATAAGTACAAGAACAAACTGTGGAAGAAGCATTTGCTAAGAAGTTGTAATGATGTTTTCCTCATGGGGATTTTAGAACTTGTTTGAGAAACTTTTACTGCAGTACATGGACTCAGAGCCTTCCCTCAGGTTCTAATGGGAAGATCCCATACCCAAGTCTACCTAAGTCCCATTCAACCTTCCAGCACCTCATTTCAGCTTTTATTTCCACAATAAAGTTAGTCATCTGTCCTCTGGACACTACAATGGAATTTGAGATAAAATGGTAATTTTCCCACAGTAGCTTTCTTCATTTTCAGTGTCTCTTTTGTGATGCCTGGAGCTGTGAAGGGAGCTGCAAGCCCATGAGGATGGCACTCTACTGCAACTGTAATTACCAATAGGGATATCTGTATTACCCTTGCCAGTTAGTCATTCTTGGAGACATGTCTTTTTCAGTAAAAAGGAGGGGATTTGCATGTAGAGAGAGCCTATAAATATTCTTTAATAGATGCAGTTCTGAAGAATTGGAGTTCTTCAGTAATTTGTCAAAACACACCGAATGAAGTGAGGGGTTAGATAATTTTTTTTTTTTCTGTAGCAATGACTTATTTGCTCTGGAAATGAAGCTGGGCGGCTTTAGACAGAATTGTGTCTCCCTCTCTGCTGCATTATTTGATATATGTTAAATTAAGGAGAGCTGGTTTTGACCTGTTGTATCATGGCTGTCACAACTATGCTAGCTGTGCTGATGAAATACAGCTTCCATGAGCCATTTGGTTTACCAGCACCTGTAATTTAAAAGATATTTTCCTCTCCTCACTGTTATTTCTCCTGTGTGCAATGTTTTCATCCTTTTTCATTTCAGTGCCACTTAATACATTAGCAACTTTTTAAAAGATATGTTATCTTCTGATACTCTCTTGAATAGACTCTCAGATCTCTGCCTTTTTTCCCCAGCTATGATGGGTAATATTGAATCTCTTTATGAAGAGGAGATGCTGCACCACTAAGCACAGATTATTCTCCCTTCTCTGGTGTCCTGTGGAATAGATAATTTCTTTCTTCAGCCAAATCTGAGAGGAAGAAATGCTTGTTCCTTTTCCCTGTGCATACTGATTGTTCCTCAACACAATGCTCATCAAAACTCCTTTTGTCCAACCCCTTTTCTAAACCCAACATCCTTTATAAAAGAATGGAGGAGGTCTCACTTCCAGTAGGGAAGATATATCCACAATTCCCAGATCCAGCTTACTGAAGGATGATCTGGTATCCCAGGATTGCAGCTTTAGTTCCTTCAATGGTCTGTACTAATACAGCGTTATTGGTAAGATACTGGACAGATACCACTGTGGAAGCAGCACTTGGATACAGGAATACATTCCCTCAGTGATTTGTTTTTGGAAGCATAAGGTGTACAGAAGCACCACTGTTCTCATGTAAAACCTAAAAACTGTCATCACATGAAATGTGTGCAGCTAACTGTGGCCTTTTTGTAATTCTTCTCCCAAACACCTGGCAAGTAATTCTAACAGAAAAAAACCACAAAATTGTGTAAATATAAAGCATATCTTTATAGAGTAAATTTGAGGGTTTTTTGATCATTGCACTAATGAGGCGATATAAGCAGTAGGAGAAATAATATTAATATTAAATAATGTTAATGAAACTGCAGAATTTGAAAAAGACCATTTCTTTTCCTCAATGGAAATTTCACTAGATTTGGTACTTAATATTTTTTTTCCCTGAGGCTATTTTGTGGACTTTGTGTTTGAAATTGTTGGGATGGTGAAGTCAAGCAGGATCTGAGTTGAATGGGTCATTTGAAAGGACTTGCTGCTTTGAATTCAGTACTGATGCAGTGTGTGGTAATTCTAGACTGTTTTATTGCATTTATACTGTTTGAAATTCATGTTTTGAAGAAGATCACAGAAAGAACAATATTTATATTTGAGGGACTGTATGGTTCCCATCCTTCCTCGATGGTTCAGCAAATATGAGGAATTGATATAACTCCTTCATGAAGTCTTAAAATGGGTGATGTGGAATTGGTTTAGATCTATGTTTTCATTGAATGTCTGTATCCTGTGGGGTTTGTTTTTTTTTTTTAACAGACTTATTGAGTCATGCATTATTTTCTTTCTTTGTGGGAAATGAGCATATTTGTGTTATTGTCACAGATAACTTGCTATCAAAATAATCTCACACTTCTGCAGTATTGGCAGGGGGAGTTTTGGAAGGGTGAGACTTTGGAATTGAAACTGTTATTTGCTGACATGTTCAGCTTTATACCAGAATTACACTTTTCAGGGTTTGGGAGGTTTTTTTTGTGTCTGTGTGCATGTGTACATAGTTTCAAGTAACATGACGTGTTAAATCTGTGGTGTGCGTCTCCTGGCAGCTACTGTAAAAATTTAGCCCAGAGGCACTGCCCTCATCTCAGCCAGTCTGTCAGTGGAGTTCAGCAATCTCACAGGATGAGCACTAGCAACCTGTTTCCAGGGTGTCTTGTAATTTGTTACAGCTCAATAAATCTCTGCATGAACAGTAAAATCTGTGCTGTAAATCCATCCGTGGAATCAGCTAAGCCTTGCATTTAGAGCAAGGATAGTACTGGGCTTTGCAGTGTGTCTGTGTGTGCAGGGTTGGTTGGGCCTTCTCACTTTATTTCTTAGTGGATAGGTTTGGATCTCTGCCCCAAATCCTCTTGGGTCCTGTCATTTATCCAGGTACATATAGAGACCACAGTTCATGTAAGCAAGGGAATTCATTCAGTGTAATAATTTTGTATGTATTAATAATACAGTTGTCAAGAATTCAAACTGCAAAAAACCTAAAAGGTGTAATGTGGAACTCTGTGAGGTGAAGATGTAAGTGAAATTGATATTAGTGCTTTCCACGTTGATACACTGTTTTTAGAATTCTTTAATCTGCTGTCTTCTGTAATTACTGGTCAAATGCTTGGAGAAATAATTAAGAAAAATAACTACTGTAAAGTATAGCACTTCTTGAACTTAACTACATTTAATGAAAAGATGTTTCTTCCTGTGAGATCTGTGCTAGAAGGAGCATATACAAAAGACTGAACTCTGAGGATTGACATTGCTCATATGACAGAATTTACCATTTCAGTAGCAAATAATGAACGTGTCTGGAGGTAACTGAGAAGAATTGGTAAAATCGTGTTATCTTCAGACACAGAAATGCCTTATGCTTAAAATGCCCAATGGAAATGTAATCTTCCTCTTAAGATCTCACTGTCATTGTGCCTGAAATGTTCCTTTCTGTCGAGAGAGTGTTGTAAGCATAAAGCTTTCACACTGTTAGGGAATGGTATCGCTCCCCAAAACTGAGCTTTCTCTTTCAAAGGGATGCCGTTCATGTTTTGAACACCTGTATTTGCATCTCCTGTGAAAATGGATTTAAAGACAATGAGAGTCTACTCTAGGATTAGAGAAGGCATTTCACTTTTTCTTGTTCTGTTGGACTCAGGAGAAAAAGAAATTAGTTAGCTCCCAGGTAGAGTGAAAAGCAAGTGAAGCTAATGGTTTGAAACAAATTTATGTTTTAGAAATCAGCTTTCCTAGGGAAAGGAGAGGAAGGTCAGTAAGGAACAAAGGAAAATAAATAATATCAGAGTATTACAATATGCAATGAAAGGTAAAATGTTAAATTTTAAGATAGCTTAAGATTGTGCCCTCTTTTTTTTCTTTTATTATTAAATCTAGGAGGGAGGAACTAGACAATTTGTGCCTACAATAACAAGATCAGAGTATGGACTAATTTCAAAATTATTCCAATAAAACCAAAATTCTTCTGAGTTCCATGTAAAGGAAATTGAGGCCTGCAATTTCCAACGGCATAGTGTTCTTGGGAATATAGACGTGCATTTGTAGTTAGCATGAAGGATCTTTAAGGAAATTAGAGAAGACCCGCATTTAAACATATCTAAACTCAAGGTGGATACCCAACTGAGTGCCACGGTATGTATTTTTTGCACTGCAAAAAATTTGAAATTTAAATGAGTAACAGTTTCACACATGTAAGTTATAGACAGAGCCTTTTTTCAGAAGGCTGTTGCAATACAAACAGCATATGGCTTGTGCCCTTTGTCACCCTCATTCTGGAAGTGACTGCTTGGCACCGACAGTCACAGTGACCGAGGGATATAATATCTCTTGCAGTCTGTCACCTTGTGCTAAACTGAGATTCCAGTGACTCTGGAGAGCTCTGTAAACTCTCTTATTTGAGCAAGCATAAGTGAAAATAAGCTTTATTATGAATCCGCATTTCTGGAGTCTTTAGTTCTTTGAGGCAATAATTAAGTGGTGGTTATAGGAAGAAGCTTCTGTGTTGGCATTATTTACTCAGGCAGAAGACATTAAAGCTTTATTGTTTCTAGGCTCTTTCTTGTAGCACAGGGGACTGGTGCATAATCTGAGCAAAGTTTTAGACTGCACAGGATTTTAACTATTTTTGAAGCGTATCTTCAAGCAATGTCAGATAAATTCATATGAATTTTACCTTTAATAATGCTTAGAGGCAAAAGTCCTCCTCAGTTATTTATTGTACTAAGCTTGGTGTCCTGACTTAGCTCCTTTACAAATACTCCTGTGTTTAGCAGTCAATGATTTTTTTCCCAGCTTTTCTCCTTGAAGATTGAGCATCTTCAGTGTGACCTTGACTTCTGGCATGCATTCCATATTTGCCTTTTATTGTAATTCTAATTGTGCGTATCAAAACCAAAACAATGCCATACTCTTAAACTGGGTATAGTTTTGGTGAAAGTTTTTTTTAATAAATGGGAGCTTTAAATTTTATATGTTTATTATTTTACTTTCCAAAGTATTTCAGAGGGGCTATTTCAACCTAATCAATCTAAATTCAAACCACATGCTTCTGTGGTGAGACACAACACATGAACATAACACTGTTTTCTTAACAGTTTCTCTTTTTTGGTTGATTGTTTTTTTGGTTTTTTTCTTTCTTTTAGAAGTACACAAGTTTTTTTGTTGTTTTTTTTTTCTCTGCCCCTCATATGTTCATGTTTTCTATTTGGTTGGTTTTTCCTTACTAAAGAAGGAAAAGAAGAAAAGCCTGGTGACCATGTGTTGTAAAACTTCTGCCAGATGCATGAAATAATCAAAAGTAAGAATAGGGGTAAAAGAGGAAATCCTTTTAACTGTTGGAACTGCTAAATCTATCCTTAAAGAGACTTCTCACAATGTGATTGCATGTTTTTGCTTGAGCACCTTAACCCCAAGGCTGTCCTTGCTGTAAATCAGCTTGGAAGGGGATTAGGAAAGGTAGAAAAGTTTTGCAGTTGTTTTATGGTCTGAAACGTGTTGAGCTTGATGATGACAACACCCACTTTTTATGTTTTGATTTTCAGTTTCCTAAATATTTTTTTTTGCAATTATTACACTTGATTATTTTATACTTGTAGCACTACTGTCAGCACTGATGAAAGATAAAATTTGCCCACTTCATATGATGACTATTTCCTGTAAGCTGTAGCAGTGATCTTAGGGATCTTTAGGATCTAAAGGTCAATCTTTGGGGTATGGGCAGCTGCTGTGCCCCTGCATCTGTGTCTCCTCTGGCAGTGCTGCCTGCAGGGCTCCAGGGGACACAGGCTGCATGGTGCAGCCCATTCCCAGCCTGTGACTCTGCTCCTTGGTCTGTAGAGTGCGTTGAGGCCAACACCAGCCCTGAAGGTAAAATACTTGAATTCTGGAGTTCAGGGCAACAACACGTCCTTCCCTGCCTCTAGCTTGTTCCTTAGAATGATGAGCTGTGGGCACTGCTTGGCACGCTGAAATTGGGACTGCAGGTTCCAAGCTGACTTAGGAGTCAGAAGCTCCAAGGAATATGAGCTCATGTCTCTTGTTAATGGTGTTTCCCACTGCTTAGTTTTTGATGACTTGCACTTGGAGCATGAATCTCTTGCTTTATGTGTAATTCTCCTTGGGCATTTTATGTGTGCTCTCATTCTAGCTTTGAATTTTCTATTCTGCTTTTTGAACAAGATTTTAAAAATTGCACATTATTTAGACATTGCCATTTAGATATGCCTAATGTAAGACAGCTGTTTCCTTCAGTAGATTATTTTTTAAGTCCTTTTATGGATTCAGGCCTAGACATTTTAAAGTTTTGGTCTTCTGACGTCTGGTGTTAGAATATTCTCAGTCACTCTGTAGATTTAGTAGCAATAAATTATCTTGAGAGGTTTATGGGAGAGCAAAAAATTGATTCTGTATCCACGGCTAGGACTTTAATCAAGGACTTTCTTGTGGCATATGGTTTTCTGTGTTGCTCTGCTTGTTCAACTGATGCGTGTCAGTGCACTGCTTTGCAATTAAGCAGGATTCTTCATGTTGTGTTTCTGACACTAGGATTGGATATCTATTTAGCCAAGCTGGTTGCATCAGTAGTCTGACTATTAGGATAAACTAAAAATCAATACTTACATGACAGTATTTATGTACAAGATCATCCAAATGATTTTCATTATTTTCATGATCAACCAGTGCCCTGCCAAAGTTGTTTTCAGCTTTTTTGGGGTGCAGTTTCTTTTCACAGCTGATCAAAACTAACTGTGGGTCTAACCCCTCACCTGGACCCTCAGGGACTTGCAGCTTCAGACCCTTTTGCATTTGTGCATGCAGATGAGTCATATTGAGTTCTCTTGTGGATAATTAATGAAAGTGTGGGATTCAGGGTTTCATTAGATCACCAACCTTATCCTGTTTGCCCTCCATCCATGTGTTCGTGACATGTGGCAGGAAGCCAAGTAGAAACACGTTTTTGGCAAGAGCATGTGATTAGGAGTAGGGAGGTGTAATATATTACACCTTCTGCCAAAGAAGGCAGTGATTTAATGTTTGTGTTAAGGCAATATTGAGTGATGTTGTTATTTTTAGGGTAATATTAAGTAAAAGTAGGTAATATTTTTAGAATAAAATTTTTGAGATCCCATTAATAAATTGATACCCAACCAGCCTAAGCATAGGACAAACACATAAGAAAAGGATGATCCATACAGTAGAGCAGTGTTATAATCCTAAGTATAAGTTATAAAATGTGCTAAAGGAGCTTGAGAAGAAACCAGGAGAAGAGTCAACAGCAGTGAATATAAGTGCATTTCATTCACTATTGATAACTGCACGAGCTCTCTCTAAAGGTTGGATTACTGAAATGAGATAGCATAACACGTTAATAACTAGTGAAAACAAAGTTTTAACCTGACTCATTCAAGATTTAAAAAAAATCTGCATTACTTCTGTAATGACTTTGGACTTTTAAAAAAAATTTTGCTGGCTTTTTTTTTTCTTATGTTCTTGGCATTTTGCCATTGCAGTGTAACACCTGCTGCAACACACAAGAAAATTATCTGTGTGGCCCATTTGCTGAAGTATATGGTGAATAGTGTTTGCTGAAGTATATGGTGAAGAATGTGTACTTTCAGAACCTACAACGTGCTCTTTAGACTTAGTATTTGAAGTGCATTCCTTTTAATAATAGTTAAACCACAGAGCATGTTTCTGGATAATACAGGGGAAACACTATTCTAGGAAAAGAAAAAACCCCAAAATCTTTTATTTGCTCGCTGCTCAGGGCTCAGTCAGGCCCAATATCTCAGCTGAGAACCTGCATATCAGAACACCTTGTAGAATTAACGTTGGTTTATTTGTTTTTAATTTTACAACCATGCCTTATGTCATTCACAAAATGCACACTATTTTTGAGACCATAAGCCAAAATTATGGCATGTATCTACTACATATGCATAGTTTTATCTCAGCTTTCTAAGAAGCTTTGACCTCATGCTCTGTGAATATTAATAAGTGTCCTATCACAATTGCATCATTAATGTTAACACTTTAAATCTGGTAAAACTCCCTATATTTATAGTAAGTAATGGGAATTTGTGATCAACAGGTTTTTTCCTTCAGACCTTGCCTCTCCTGGACAGTATCCTTACAATATTGGGAAGCCTGTATAATAAATGGCTCGCATTTCCACCTGAGAAATGCAACTGAATCCGATAAAGGTGATCTAAGGTAATCTGAATGAACAAGGGAAAAGGTCTCAGTGAGCAATTAGGCATATTTTACTTATCACAAGGTAGTTAAGTTCATTCACTGCAGCATGAAGAAAACTGCTTTTGTTAGAAGGAATAGAGATACACAAACTCAAAAGAAGTCGGACATCCTAACCACATGGGCACTGAAATTGTTCTGAAGTGTGAAGACCAAATGCTTTTTTTGTAAGAATTTCAAAAAGAAACATGCCTATTAGCATCTTTCATAAGGTCTTTATTTTTTTTGCTGTTTTTTAAAAATTATTTTAAACCTTCTCTTCAATTTTGTTCAATTCCAAAAGGGAATGGGTCCTGATTATGCTTTCCCTTGTGCTAATGCAAATATTTTAATCAAAGTATCATATCTGCAAGCAAGCAAATACTTCTTATATGTAGCGAGCATCTGCATGTGATGCTGAAGGTATGTAGTAAAATACTGATTGTATCTATAACAAAATGATAAAATCTAGTTAGTTATATGGTATATGTACTGCCACTCTGAAAACAAAAGCTAAAAATGTTTTGCCACTGTAATTGCTTTTTCTTCTTTGTTATGAAAAAGGGACTATTGGTTAACGTTACCATTCTCTCCTGCTTTATAATAGATTTGCTTTTAGCTTGTTTTTCTGAAACTTCATATTCCAGGGATAATGACTAGAAAGTAGCACATCGTGAGATCAGAGTAATTAGTAGTATGGTTAAAAAGTTCAATGTCTTCTACAACCTCTGGACATTTTCTTTCCTGACTCAGACTCAGCTAGCAGTGAATGTTTTTCTAAATGGTTTGTTGCATTACTGACAGAATGAAATGTGCTGTGCGTGGCTGTTGGGAAGTGGCATGATCATGGCTAAGTACAACCTAAAGAAAAAAGTGTGGCAGTGGAGAGATAAAGGAAGGACTGCCTCTCAGATTCCAGTGCTTCATGGTTCTCTGAAGAAAAGCTTTTTAAGGCTGATACTTAACATCCTCATTAACCTCTATGCTTTTGTAACTTTAAATCATATGAGACATTGACATATCAGTGATATTTGGGAGAAATAGCAGTTTTATATCTTGGCCCAGGCTACACCAGAAGGGATGGAAAATAATCACAAACCTTTCCCACACTCCAAACATTTTTTCATAGTTTCTTGAATGTTTACTGTCATCTTTACTTTTAAAAGAAAAGCCCAATGTATGGTCCTTTGTTCCTACATCTTCTAGTGAGAGCCTTGGACTGACACAAACCCTTGAGCAGTAAACAGAGCTGGAGAATTTCTTCAAGTTACAAACAATCTGGTGGGAATGATAGGTCCTGGTTAAACCACGTAAAGTCTTCTCTGCCACAAGTACTTCATTAAACTTCATTAAAATATTAACAGTCAAGAAAAAGAAAAAGGCAAAAACTCCCTTGATACACAGGTCCTCTGATAAGCCCTTTACTGGTTAGTGAAAGTCTCTTTACAAATATCCTGACAGGAATCTTTCTTTACTGAATTGCTGCATCATCAATGTGAAAATGAAGCCTTTTCCCAGCTGCTTTAAAATGTCAGGAAATTGTTGGCAGGTACAGCAAAGAGCTGAAGCACTCTACTTTTCTTTCTCTCAGCAGGTTGCCAGCATTGAGGACTGTTGGGGAGGAAGTTTCTCTAGGTAGTAATAAATATAATAATAAAGTTCCTGATGGATGCTGTCTGACACAGAAATGTTCCTTTTTTGCCCTGTTTTGGTGACAGAAGTAAAAAGAAAGAAAGCGAAGGGTTCTAGTAATCCATTTCCTGGAAAAGTCAAACTGATAAATCCCACATCATGGATACTAAATTTCCCTTTATACTTTTGCACAAAAGTGAAGCTTGTGATGCCTCTTGCTTCTGTAAGTTTTGGCTCCTTAACAGTAGGAGAGCAGATCTGTGGTGTGGTGGCAGTTTTTCTCAGTAATATAAGTCCTACTTCAATTCCTTATATGAATATAGCTGAATATCCTTTTATTTCTTGAGGACTGTAGTTGCATATTTAACTTTTGCCTGTATAGTAGGCAAGCAAGGATTTTGCATAGTGTCCACCTGTTCTTCTCTTTGTTTGACAGACTTTGGAAAAATAGTCAAACCTATTTTTAAATTTTTTTGTTTGTTTTTGATTCTGAGAACGTGCTACCTCTTCTTGGTTATGGATTCATTTGGGTGTATGTAATTATGTTTAACCTTCTTTCAGATGCCAGCAGTAAAGGTAACCAAGTTCAGCTCTTCTAAACTTAAATCCAGGTGGCAAAAGAGGTTTTCCCAAAGCTGCCTGTGGTCATTTTTGGTACTGGGAGTTAAAACAGAACCTCTTTGAGTGTCTCACTTTCATTTGAACCTAATTAATATATTCATTATGGGGCAGAAAGAGGAAAACTTTTTACTTGAAGGGTAAACTAGGAGAAAATGGAATGTGAGGAAACGTCAACCAAATATATAACAAAAGAAAGGCCAAATGTTACTTATATTTGGGAATCTAGTTCACTTCATACATACAACAACTAAATTCTTTAGTCTCATTGAATCACAAGATAAATAAACCTCTTTGGCAGGTTCTTGGCAGCTAAGAGCAGCATCCCACACTTTCCTTCCCACTCTTTGTGCTCTTGCACCACCAATCACCACTGAAGGTGCAACAGGCGTTCTTGCAACATTTATGAATTTTTGCAGCATTCCTAATCTGGCTACCATAGGCTTAATCGAGAAAAAGTATTTAAATAACTATACAGAAACAAGAATAATATTTATTTGTCCTATTTATTTGTCCTCTGGACAAAGTATCTAGTCAGTGCCCTTTGCTGCAAGGGCAGATCCTTTATGAGTTTGAACTGGAGGCCAGTTTGACAGTCTGGCTTGTTCTGCAGAGTCCCTCCCACCAGCTGATTGTGTTGTGCACCAAACGCTCTTATATGATGATATTACATGACCTTACAGCTTGAAGTTGGTCAGCGATGGAATAGACTCATCATCCTCTTTTTCCTTTGATTACTGAAAAAAAAAAGGAATTACTTGTCTCAGCTCAGGGTGATCCACTTGTCTGTTCCTGTCCTGTTGCAGCAGTCTGCAGTATTGCACATACAGTCAAAGCTTGGATTCCTAGTAGTACTACAAAATGTCATGTGAAGCTCTGGGTTAACCTCAGTCACATCCAAACTAGTGCCAGTGAGATGTTACTTCTTCTTAGAGAGGGAGCCTCATTCAGTCCCCCTCAACTTTGTAGCACCAGACCTCACTCAGATCAAAAGTGATCCCAATTTTGATCTATAAACAGGATTGCATATCCAGGCTTCTTACTGAGGTAGTTTAGGATTTTTGAAGTTTCCTGAGAAATTCCCTTGAGACTAAAGGGACAAAGTTTTCCTTTAACATTTCCCTTCCTGCTTTAAGGAACAGTGGTGAGTGTGCTGTGAAAGCAAATAGTTTCTCCTGAGCACATTGTAAAGGAAAATGATGCAGAAAAATAATGTGCAAAATACAGTGTGTTTTCAGTCTATAAATAAGGCTTTTCATGGGGGAAATAGAAAAACATGTCTTATGATTCCATGACAAAGAGGAAAATAAGGTTGTGGCCTTGTTAGCTAAATTTAAAATTAAAAAAAAAAAAAAGAAAAAAAAAGAAAAAAAGGTTGGTAGAAAGCCTTCCCAAACTAAACTGGGGGTCAGATCTTTGTATGGATTTGGAGGATTGCTTCCTGACCTGCTGCAGCTTCAGTAATTTCACAAAATTTATTTCAACATAAATAGCTTCTCCTTCTGGATGAAGTCTCATTTCTTGTACAGTTCCTTTTTCCTAACAGTTTAATCAAATTAATTGTGACAAGCAGTGTATTTGTATAAATATTTAAGTGTGAAGCATGAGGATTGAATTATTTATTCTGCAAATGTAAGCTTAACGTAACTATCTTTGGAAACCATCTCATTCTCATATGGTTGTGCAGTTTGGTCATGCATGCTCTCTGCTCAGTTCCATGTTTAATGTTGCAAATGGCTCAAATAAATTATATTATTTGCATAAAAGTTAAACAGGATGCCAGAAGAAACAAAACACAGAAGGTACCTTGGTTTAGCACATGCAGAAACTAATTGTCTTTCTAAATTCAACCATCAAGGGACCCTAGATTCCTGAAAGTGGGTTAACAAAGATACAGATGATGTCATTCATTGTCCAGTCTTGTCTCATGCATGAAGAGGCATATGTTCTGACCACATTTTTCTCTTGTCTGATTTTGTGACTTGCAGTACTTCTGCACTTCCCCTTTCTGAGGGGAGCAGAGCTGTATGTAATAGTGCATCCCACTGCCTAGATGAGTTATTGCTCTTTAGGGGAAAAAGCAGTGCTAAGCATGAAAAAGATATCACACCACAAACCATACTACAACCCAGTCAGTGGGTGACTGGTAGAGTCTCTTGCTTGACTGCATACATTAAAGGATGACTTAATAGTGCAGAAACATTTCTTACTTGCACTTTCCATCCCAAGACTCAGACGACCTGGCCCCAACTGCTGCCATCCCAGCAGCAGAGGTTACTCTCCAGCTGCTGCCATCCCAGCAGCAGGGGTTACTCTCCAGCTGCTGCCATCCCAGCAGCAGGGGTTACTCTCCAGCTGCTGCTGCTCCCCTGGGCATCAGCCACCGAGCCAAGAGCTGCTTCAGCAGCTGTGCTTCAGAAGAGAGGCAAGGAGGAGGGGAACAGAGGGCAGGTTTGAGAGGGGAAATAGAGTTGGTGGCATAGATATGAATCGGTGTTTGGCATGCTTATTTTCACGTTCATTAGGCACTGCAGCAATAGGGTCAGCATCTCTAGACTGTACCTTGTGCCTCCTTACCTTACACTTCTAATTTACTGGGATCAGGGCAAAAAACCTCAAGGGTATTGGTCAATAAGCTGAAACTAGTTAACAACAGTATACTGCAAGGTCAGAAAGAGCAGTAAAGAAAGGGTTTCCTAGCCCTGTCCCTCCAACTCCCCATCCATTAAAAGGTACAGGAGCATTTTCTTAGGGGAGAATGCTCACCTCCCGCTGAGGGCCCTTGGTGCTGATATTATCTGCAACAAGTTTGGGGAACGCTTTTACTTTCTCACTTCTTAGCTGTAGAACAGAGCTGCAGTGAAAATAATTCTCTTCTGCTTTTGAAAACACCTTATGAAGAATTTCTTGTTTAAATTATTCAGGATGTCAGTACTACTTGAGACAGGTTTACTGGTTGATGTTAGCATTGGGAGTTTTCAGTGGGAGGTGAAGTATAATCCCAAGGAATTATGCTACAGAAACCAGAGTGTAGACACCAATCCCTTCTGAGCTGCTTTTTTTAAACTCCTATTTTTATTTTCTCTGAATAAAATTTGCACTGATTCTCAGCTATCTTGGTCGGAGACATAGAGAAGCCAATTTGCCTGAGCACAGCTTGTTGTGGGACTGCAGTTTTATTCACAAGCAGACAGGTTTTGCTACAATCTTACTGTTTGAACCCCAGAAACCTGTCCTAGTTCTTGTACTCATATGAAGTATGGAAGGCAGGAATTATTTCTTATTAGCTCTTGCTCCAATATCTCACTTGCTTCTTACAAAAACCATTAAATTTTATCAGAATCAAGCATGTCTCCAAACTTTTGACAGGGTTTTCTAGAGCCTAATTTATTTTTTTAAAATGAGACAAATCTCTCTTGGAATAAGTGGCATTACTGAGTTCAGGCTATTTCTTTGATATGTGAGAAACTCAGGCACATGTGTTTGTGTTAGGTGTGCACAGGTGCTGTGCCTGTCTGGCTCCTGTGCTTTTGATGGAGAGGAAGCTTTTTCTGGAGATGTCAAAATTCTAAGAAGTTGAGGGAAACAAAATATTTCAAAACATTTTTGTAAATGTTTTTGTTTTTTATCCAGCTCTGCCTGTATCCTTCAGATGATTTTATTCTCTGATAAGAAATTGTCTGACTATTTCTAGAGCTGTTTCTGGGCTTGATGACAATTTACTCAGTTTAGCAGAACTGCAAAAGTCTAAATTAACAAACCACTGTACTCTGGTGCTAGAGCTAAATCAACAAGTGTTTTCAGTGAAGCACTGCTACTATTTTTTCCTCCAAGGTTTCTTTCACTGGCAGGGTGTCAACAGGGAAAAGATAGATATTCAATGTACCAATCAGAGCACAGCAAAAATTTTACTGTTTTACAGTTTTGGAGGGCCTTTATTTCTCTCTGCCATGGGTGCTGATAATTTTCATTAGAACTGAAATTCCTACAAAGATGCCAGTTTTAATTGTGCTTTTATCACATGTAAAAAAAAAAAAAATCCAGCTCAGTCTTGGTGACTAACTTCTCTCGAAGGAAATACCTGTTTCAGTCACGTGTTGTCAGAGGATGCTTTACAACACCCTCAGCAGCATTTTGGGGATGTTGAGAGAGCATGAGCGTGTCCTGAGCACCCCATGCAGAAGGCTGCAGCAAGAAGAGCATTGCACCACCTGGCCAAAGCTTTCTGAAGCCCTTTTGGTTTTTATTTTCTCACTAGGGCCAAAGACAGACACCTCCTCACCTGGACAGAGCAGAACATCTTCTGGGTTACCCCCCTTATTTTTTCCTGCTGCTTTGCAGGTATAAAGCAGCCCAACAGCCTCCTTGTGGATTTTTCCTCAAACAATTAAAAATTTCTGCTATTCAATTCCTATCTAGCTGAAAAATATTTTCACTAAGAATATGTAGAAATTAGATATTTGTCTTGTATGATGGGACAAGGAAACTGCTGTGAAACTCTTCAACCCAAAACTATGTGGTGAAAAGGAAAGTGTTCTGCTGGATCCTGTGCCATTTCAAATGACAGCATAATTTTGTCCATAATGCTGAAGTAGTAGAATTTACTTGAAGATCTCAGTTATTTACAAAGAAAACCCAACAAACCAACTGAGATTTCTGCTTAATTTTTACCAAAATTTTAGATAGATATTCTATAAAGAAACTGGTTCAAAGTAAACCAGCATTACTCTTCTTTTAAAGAACTATAAAATTAAATAATAGATGTGAAGGTCATTTTGATGGCTTCCAGAAGAAAACTCTGCCTGACCAATTAGCCTGTTTATGCAGCATCTTTCTTCTCTGGGCTGCAGCTTGTCTCAAGCCACTTACAGATTATGGCTGCCCAGAGCAGCAGTCTCTGGGTTTTCTCATTTCTTTTATCTCACTTCTTGAAACTGGGGGAACTGCTAACTTCAGCTGGGTCTGAAGATGCATGAATGATTATTGACACATGTTTTTCAATGGGAAGGAGGAGGTTAGGAAAGTATGACAGAAGCTTTGGAGGGCGTAGCTCTTGTGGGTTGTGTGCTGCTATTCTCCCATGTTTTTAGCTCAGTTCAGTGACAGTCCCTCAAGGGAATGAAGCTTCTTACTTTTATAAAAATGAGAATATATTTGTATCCCATCATTTAAAAAAATTGTTTAGCCTTACATTATTATATTCCTTTTGAGTTGTATATTTAATCTCTTGACAAAAAAATATAAAATTCTTCCCTGCTAGAAGCCCTACTGAAAAACTAGTTTAGCTAGGGAATTTCAATATGGATTTTCTTTTAAAACAAATCAGATTTTCAAGCTTTCTCTAGAGTAAGGAAATAATTCCATAATACAACAACATGCTCTATAACATCAAAAGGAAACCTGTAAGCTACCATATAATGAGAAATTAAACCAAAGGTGGAGGTGACAAGGCAAATATGGTTGCTTTTGTAATAGATGCAGCTTATATACCATTATATGCCATGACACTATGACTGGTTATGTTAAAGTAAATTATAACAATGGAGAAATGTTGCAGGAAGCCTTGAAAACAGGCAGGGCTTTTGGGGGTGGATGAAGGAAACTGGAAAATAAACTAAGCCTGTGTTTGGGGATTGGCAGTAAACAGCAGTTGTCTTACTTAACTGTTAATATTTCCTTCATCATATATCATCTTTACTGTTGGGACACTTTGCTGTCTTGCATGGAAGCCTGCAAGATTGCAAGATTGAGTTCTTTATGCTATGTTGACATATTATGTGACTGTTTCTCAAATGGTAAAATTGATGCAGTCAGAAATTAGCATCTGGTCCGGGCCGTTTATTGATCCTGCAAGTGTTAAACCAGCATATACCTGTCAAATCTTCCAGAATATTTCAGATTCAGATATTTTAAAAAAATCATAACTGCACTGAAATTCTGAAAAGCTGCTTTATTTTCCTAAAAGTAGATGGAAAATGACAAAGTTCTGAAATTTGCAGCACTTATTTATATGCAGTGTTTTTAGTATACATTCCATTAATTTAATAGAATATATTCTATGTACAAGTGATAGCTGATGTGACTGACATTACCAAGACTCTTAAGGAATATAAAATAATGAGAATATATTAATTTAGGAAGAGTGAGTGACTGGAGCAGTGAGACACTCTAGTAAAGATTATGTGCATAGCAAGTAGTTCAGCTAACATGAGCTCTGACATACGAGAACTTCTGCATTGATATTAGTTTGAATTATGAAGTTATCAAGCATGATGGAGAAAAGACAGAAATAATGAATTGTTTTGCTTTAAGGAAAGCTGGGAAAGCTGAGAGCACTAGTGCCACATTGCCTATTTAAGAAGTCAGAGGGGAAGTTAAGCATCAGCTAAAAAACAAAGCGTATTTTTCTACCTGCAGATTTGGTAATTTATACTAAAGATATTCAGAAGAACTGGCCACAAAGTTCTGAGTCAGTGACAAAGTTAAAAAATTTTGATACTAATGATACATATATGACAGCTGGAAAATGCAACGGGTCAGTACATTTTGTTTCCTTTTAAAGTAAGAAATGACTGATAGAGAACACTGCAACCAGCTTAGTTTGTTATCAGAGCTTGAAGACACCACAGAAGATGCAGTGACTAAGATATCAGAGGGTGAAATTTACTTGAGTCAGTGAGCATAATTTTAGGAAGAATGGGACCTGTCACAAAAACATCAGTGATACCATGTCATGCAGATATGACAATGCTGCCTGCTGACAGTATTTCAGAGTTTTTGTAAGGCTGTTAATTCAGTATCACCTGTATTTGGATTTTAACAGTCCCATGATGCAGTGGTTCGGTCCCCTTATTAAGACTTATAATTTAATGGGCCTTCTTAAAAATACAGTGGGTATTTTCTACATTGCTTAGACTCATTATTATAATCTCAGCTAGTCTTCCTTTAATGACAGAGTTTAATATTGAGGCCCCTGAGGCAGAGAAACAGAAGCTTGGAGTCTTTCTGCATTTAATCGATATTTTTTGAAAGCCTGAATCTGAAGGATTATATTTTATATCAATTTGTAATTAAATATTAAAAGGAGAAAAATTTAAGATTTTGCAACATTTCAATATTATATTAGATAATATTGATATTATATAAGTGGTAATAGCTATTAAAGATTTATTAAAATCTGTTCTTAGTTTCAGTTCTGCATTCTGGTCCAAATTTCCTATTAGATATGAAGTCAATCAGAAATCTTAAGTGAAGACTTATTCAAGACTTTCTTCTATTTGCCAAAATACCTGTTATGTTGACATACCTTCCATTGCAAACTGCAAGAATTGACATTTGGATGTACTTTGTCAAGTGAACACTCTTGACATCCTTGGTGTGTTGACAGAAGTGGCTTGACTGTGAATGGAGGAGAAGCAGTACAGAGAATATCCTTCCCTTCCTTACAGGAAAACACAGAGGCCAGTAAATGACACTGAGTGCTTGAATCTTGGTGTTTTCCCACACACTGAGCCACTGCTTTGGAACCTGGTTGGTCAACAATTCACAAAACCTTTTCAAGTTTTTCTAAAAGACTGAAAATGAGACAATAAAATGGAAACCTACTTTATATGACTTATTTACAGGTTGAGGATTCATTTGTAGGATACTGCTCTGTACATATTTCTGAAAAAATCAGATTAGCTTAGAAACACCAATTTTTTTCATAACATTTTCTATACAAGAGTAGCCTGTTGCATCTCTTTTCCCCATGCATCAATCATCTTAGAATATTTTTATTTTACATCCATACTATATATGTTTAGGAACTGCATAACAACGATCAGTATAGATTCTTGTTTATAGTATACCAGCTGGCAGGATTTATAAAGGTCTGCTTGATCTGTGTTGATTTGTAAAACAGTGACTTCACTCTGTCATGCTGCTTAGTCTTCAAGGTGTTACTATCGCATGCAAAAGGTAAAAACACATTTCAATATAGTGACACACTTCAGTAATATGTCTGTTACTTAATTGTTTGATATTCTAAACAGCCCTTTTATTGAAGGGTTTTAAGACTTAATACAGAAACGCCCTGTGGACCACTACATATTCACATGATGCTGAAGAATAACAGGAGGAAGATACTGGCAAAGACAATAACTCTAATTAAAACTGAACAAGAACATTTCACCAGAATTTGTGATCTGTGGTATGAGAACCTGTTGGACTTATCCTTTGCTCACTGAAAACAAAAAGTTTCAACAGCAGTATTTAATGTGCTTCAGAGATTTCTTGAATCTGAAATGTCATCTCTGACAGTCAAACTTCAGAGAGGAAAGATCTATTAAAATATTTTGAGTGAATTACTAAGTAAAATCTCTGATTATATCCACATCAATGGAAGCATGGTTATTTACTTCCTCTTTCATTCTTTTATTGTTCACTTTTAATGTTTGGCAAACATCTGAAATAATTTTGATAAAATCACAGATGAGTTGGAAAATCATCTTGGTCAGCCTGAATCGTGGATCTGGAGCTCCTTGAAGGAGCTCATGCACTCAGAAGAGGCAGGAAATTCTCCTAAGCCTGCCCCAGCTGCTCCCAGAGTGCCAGAGTGGCTTTTGTCAGCTGCCTGCCTACCTCTGTCATGCTCTCTTGAAATCAGCTCGAGTCAGAGGGTGAGAGAAAGAAGTGATTCATGAATCTCACTTCAAGTACAGTCCTTTTGAGAGGTTAGGGCATGCTGGTGTCATCCACAGCCCCTGAGGCTGAGACAGGTATGTTTTGCCCTCTGTTCTCCAAACATTCACGTTCTTTATCTTGCAGAGATTTCTCAGGAGATGATGCTAGTTAGTAGACTCAAATGTTGTATGAAGATGCATATGTTTATCTATTTTAAATACCTAATGTAATAACAATTGAATTCCACAAAGCAGTTCTATTTTAAAATACTCAAGGTTATATTCAGAGTTTCATTGGAATATGTAGATTCTTCATACGATTTTTAAAACTTCTAGTTTTTAAGGATCATTTTTTTTCCTTTCGATGAAATTAATGTACAAAATTAAAGAGCAATATGTGTATAAATAAAATAACCCAACCCTGTTAAAATGTATGTCTTTAAAGTATTTCTAGAAAGAGTTAGCAGTGAGTGTTCTCCTGGAATTTGGTACTAATCATTAAGTCAGGAAAATTAGAAGTCTGTGACTTGCAGCTAGGTGCAGCCTATTTGTAACACCTGTTTGGCAGGAGATCCTACCACAGTACAGCTCCTTCAGAGTATAATACACTTGAGGAGGCTTTTACTTCAGAAAAAATATGAGAAGGATGCTCTGTTTTAACCTCCTTGCTTGTATTCAGGACCTCACCTGTTCACTTGACCAAAAATCTAACCTATACTTTTGCTCTGTAAAGGGATTGAATTGAATTCTAGTTCACCTTACACATCACCAGAATAGCTCTTCAAATAATACCCGTTATTTCTGAGTGAAAACAGTATTATTGTGCACAGGGTTTGTGCTCCATCCAGTCCAAATTTCATTGCTACTTCAAGTTTTTCCACTTCTCTTCTTGGGTAAGTGATTAACTATGTCTTTACCATAAAAATTTATAGTATCTTCTTCCCTCCATTCTGACATTTGTGGCAGGGAAAATTTACCCTCTCCAAAACTCTGAATTCATCCTTTGCACCTGTATTTAAGGGATTTAATGTCTGCAAGCTGGAAAGCCAATATTAGCTTGGTTACTGTGGTAACAGACTCATTTTCAGCAGCCTGTAATGAATGCTGCTAGAAGCAGCACTGCTATTCTTGAATTTCATTTATGTAAATGTGTTTTAAACACCTTTCTCCCATATCATATCTCCTGCTAATAATCTCCAAGTATGAAGGTACTGGTATTTGAAGCTTTCAAATTCAAAAGTTCAGGTTTCAGTATGATGGTGCATTTGGGTAAACTCAGATGCTCTTGCAGAGCTCTGGCCTATCACCCCAGTTAATACCATACTGAAAGGCTATCTTTGGAACTGAGTGCCTCAATGAAGCTTCACTCCTCTTATCTGTTTTACAAAAATTTGTAGATTAAAAAGCCTTATGGCTTCTTGGTTTTTATCCATACTTTTTGAGAGACTGAAGGAGTCTACCTATCAATGCCTTCAAAACTGAGTATTTATCTCAGTTTAATAATTATGTTGTTGGGGAAGGGAACATTGTTCCCTGGATTTCTTGTAAAGCAATAAAAACTCTTTAAATCACATCACAAAAAGCCAAAAAAAAAAAATATATAATGTATTTAAAAGGATTGCTCATCATTTAAAAAGCTGCCAGTATCTTTATGGGATGCATTTGTTTTCACTCTCAGTGCTTAGTTCTCTTTGGAATTAAGTTTTCATGAATTTCACAAAACTTTACTCATGCCAAAACGTAGAGGCAATATTCTGTAGGCATAAGCACCTTGAAACAAAAACCAAGTAAGTTAGTGACAGGAGAAAAAATCAGTACAGCACTTAAAACAAGAGCAAAAAAAATTATAATATTTGTTGACCACTAGGCCTTTCTTAGAGAAACTAACTTATTTTAACTACAGAACAGCTGAATAAGGGAAATAAAACCAGCATAATTGTCAGTGTCATAATTACTTTCCAATGTGGGAACAATCCTTAAGGGATTTATACAAAGATTACAGAAAGTTAATTATGAGAGCATGATGTAGGAATGAAATAAAGATGCCTGCATTAAATTAGTTCATTGCTCAGAAGAACTTTGGAGGATGTTTCCTACCCTGTGACCAGTAACTTCCCCATTAACTCAGAACGTACAAACCTGGCCCTGAGGTAGAGGGAGGTTGGGGCTGATAGGATGGTTCACCAAAATTACTCAGTCTTTAAATGACAAACCTACCAGCAGTGCTAGTAGCACCACTGTGTTTTCCCTGCCTGCTGTGAAAAAAGCTGTCTATAACTTGGAAGGATTATCACTGAAGTATTTCTCCGTTGTGTAAGTATGTTGTCTCCTCTGTCTGCACCTGAAAACGAGCTATGAGAAAATATATAGAAAAGATGTGTTTGAATTTGAGCACGGGGGTCACACAGCCCCACCTTCTGTCTTTCACATTGCAGTACTTCTCTCAGTTTGTAAGTACAGTAGGAGGGAGGGACCAAAACGGCAATGGCTGTATCAGAGTATTCCTTATCACCACGGATACTTAGGAAATTCAGTTTTCTATTCTGTACATGGATGGCTTTTTTTTCACTCTCTTGCTTCTCTCCTGGAAATCTCTAGTAATATTTCTTCCCACTTGCTGCTCCACTTAAGAGTTAATAATGTGTTAGTTTTACCAGAAACATGCAGTCCATTCAAACGAAATTGAGCCCCTGCTTTTTATTCTGCAATCATAGTCTGTATTTTAAAGCAATGCTAGACATTTGCTAGAAACAAGGATCAGACATCTTATTCTGTAACAGAATATTCTTATTCTTATCCTTTAACTTTCTGCCCTCTGAGATTCACATTCTAAATTTTCTAGTTGAAAGGTAAATATACCTACCAAAGAGTCTTTTTCTTAGATGGGAGGTCTTTTCACTAATCCTAGAGAAACAAATTGTCAAAAATTCCTCAGCTGCTTTATGCTATGCTGCAGCATGTGTGCATGAAGGCTAAAGTGCTGTTGTGTTCACTTTCTTCCAGAAGGTGATGCTTGCTGGGGACAGGCACACAAGGGCAGTGATTTGGTATGGCTGGCACTGCAGCACACAGGGTTCATCAAAGAGGGAATTATCTGTTGTAGCTCCTGTGCCACTAGTGTAGTGCTCATACACATGCTCTGCAAAGTACCATCACCTACCAGCTCAAACAACTTTTAAATTTCATAGGATAGTGTACAGGGGTCTGCTTTTTTTTCTTTTTTGTTTTTTCTTAATTTATAGCAGAGAAGTGATGGGTGTCAACCTTGGAGGGCCAGCTCTATGATAAATTGCTGGTGAGAGCAGAGGCCTTGTGTGCATATGGAGAACAGCAGAAAATGCATCAGCAGTACTTTCTCTTGGGGGGATCAGTGAAAAGACACAGGGTGAACAGATGTCTCTGGCTTCTGCAGGCTTTTGCTGAGTTCCTCAGTCAGGCTGTTCTGGACTGAATCTGCTCACAGACCTTGGCACAAAGCAGCCTGTGCCAGAGAGAGCCTGTGCTCCTCTGCTTGTGCTTCTCCACTGGCCAGGAGGGGCCAAATCCTGCCTGACAGGAGGCACCGGGAGCTACAGCTTCTGTCTTTCTGCTGTTCCAACTCATTTCTGTCTCACTGATTGTGCTGTTGTCTGCACTCATGACACAGATTGTGTAAAGCTGTGATTGAATCATGGGAAGTGATGCCCAGAAATGATTTCCATGCCCAGAAATGGAGAGGCTGGAGCAGGGCAGGCTCCAGGGCTGTACCACTGCTTCTTTATTTAGGCTATTTTTGGTTCACATTCAAAATTTTAAATTTTACTAGGAGACAGAACACAGTCTAATCATGTTCTGCTGCTTTCATGGCCTTGCCAGACTGCATCGTATAGCATATAAAAAGCTAAAAACCTGAATTTAATGTGTGATTCCTCAGATGAGCTATCTGAAAGCACACTGCTGCAAGGTTGAATAGATGGTGAGGTTCAGGTCGTAAATTATGCTGTTCTTCTACTCAAAACAGATTTCTATCAGGATGTGAAGGGAATAGGGAGTTGTTTAAATATTCTGAAACATTTTACATTTGCAACAATCTTAAAAATACTGTGCTTTAGGGAGTATAAATATCTGGGAGGGATAATGAAAATGTTGGTGGTAAATGTGTTTGAAAATTATGGTTTTGAGTACGATCTTGTGTGTAGTTATTGGAGGCAATCGTGTGATTAATATGATCTTGATATGGAATTGGGCTAGGGAAAAAATTATAAAGATACTTCTCTTAACCTGCGTCCATTAATAGAATATTTTTAATTCTTATTAGTAGGCTATCTCTATTTCCCAGCTTCCATCCACAGAAAAGTACTTCAGGGTACAATTAAAAGCATTTGACTCCCCTTTGTGTGTTGTTTAGCAATAAATTAATGAATTTTTCCCATACCTGTGTCAGTTAACTGTTTAAATTCAAAGCTGAAACTCAGCCAAAGCATCTCAGCTTCTTTTCTTTGAGAAGAGAATGAATGGCGAGGTTTTTTCCCTTGCTAATAAAATTTAAAAAAAGATTGTAGCTGTTTTTCTCATTTCAAATCCCCAAGTCACTACTGAGAATGATGTAATTTGATAGTACTGGTATAAGTAAGTAAGGGAAAAATTGACAGTGTTGCAGAGGTTTCTTTGGGTCATTGATAACAAGAGGGCATGGAGTCTGGACTGGAGTTTTTGTGGGGTTTTGTTTGTTTGCTGTTTTGATTTTTCGTACTTATTTTTAATTAGCATTGACAGCACTTGCTTAGCACTGAAATCCATTTTTGCCACTGCTGTATCAGGATGACCTCAGCCAGGATTGGCCTGTAAAAATCTTACAGAGTGTCTCTTGCAGTCCTGTGTCCAGCTGCATGCTGCTAGCAGATATCAGTGTAGACCTCCTTCTGCTTTAGTATGTCTCATTGACATGATTTACTCCTAAGCACCCTTGCTTCAAGAAGGTGGTCATGGGTGACCCCTGGTGGGTCACTACTCCTCCAAAAAGGCACCAACAGTGAATCCTGCAGGACTTACCTAGCCAGGCACATTTAGTGTGTGGAGCACTGTACCACAAGAGCCAATTTGAGTTCCACTGCAAGGCTGTGAGGCACTGGGACATGCTCACAGCTCCTAGACAGACATGGAGGAGTAGGAGGAGTAGCCATAGAGTTGCTAATGACATATTGCAGAACCAGTGCAGTGTAAACGCTACAATTACTTCTGTGTGGCAGTAAGAAATCCTCATGAGTATCTGCTTCCTGCAGCATCCAGGGCCTTCTACAGTGACAGATCTGCCAAGGGTCTCATGACTTCTTCTATGGACACCAAAGCATTTCATTGCCCAGCATTTCATTGCCCAGCAGAATGAATTGTTCAGGCAGAAGAGTTTTCTCATGAAACCTCATTGCATGAAACACCAGCCCACTGCAAGTTGCAGGAACAGCTGTAATATCTAAATTCAAATACTACTTGATGTCAAATTTTCAACGGAATGAAAAAATGTTGCCAGCTTTCAATATTAACAATTTCTTGTATTTCTCTCTTTTCCTGATGAAGAATTCCATCATAGTAACACAGAACCATCATGCATTTTATTTAAACAACTGAGTGCAAACTTGTAATTAATGAGAATAAACGTTAAAGTGTCAGCAGTAAGGTCTCCACTGCGAAAACTGACCAGTGGAAAAAAAAAAAAGAAACTGTAATTTTTTGTGGTTAAGCCTTCTTTTGCCCCAGTTCCAGGTTTTCTGGTGATAAAGCAGTATGTATTTATAAGGCAGTAATAACACTCTACTTAATGGCAGGATATACTTGAAGAAAAAGATAATTTATTATTAATACATTTTCTAATGAGCTGTATGCCATAGGGAAATTGAGCCTGGAAATGTGAACAATTGATAAAAGACTTATATTTTCTCTATCATAGAAGAAAAATGAAATATTTATGTAAAAGACACAAAAATGGGACTAGTTTAAAAATAGGGTGATTTTGTTTGAAGGCATTTGCTTCCTCCCTCTGCTGTTTATTTTATTTTAGGATGCGTTCCACAGTTTTCAGCCTCACCTTCTGGAACTTGTACATGTCTTTAAAGCAAATTGTTGTAAAGCATATTTAGTGTCTCGAGTATTAATACCAAGCTACATTATTCATGGAAATTTCTACTAGCATCCAGTAAGTGATTTAAAGGAATACTACCTCAAATAAAATCTGCTCATTTAAAAATGAGTACCTCATTTTATTGCATTTTGATCAGGTTTTGTCATCTTGGAGGGTTATGGGTGTTTTTTTTGTTCATTGGCTTTTGTTTTGAGAGAAAAGAAACATCTGTGGCCAACCAATTGGGAAGAACTGCAAAGCTCTCCATGTGCAGACCTTTCTCTAAAGCTCATTTGGATGTATTTGGATCCTTCCAGTGTTGGTTTTGGTTCAGGGTGCTGGCCAATGGGATGTACACATGGCAGTGTCTGTCTCATGCCCTACCAGTGTCATATTCTTTGTGACCAGGGTTTTTTTGTTTTTTTTAATTTGATTATTTCTATTGAGCTGACTTGGTCTGTTTTACTAAAAGCAACACTGACTTTTGCTATTCTAAAGCAAATATTTCTTGTAAACAGGCTCCTGACGGACCTTAAAATATACTGGCATATGATCAGCTGCAGGATGCTCATTGCTGGCACACTGTGGGAGCATGATTGTCCTTCGTGTGTGCTCCTTGTGCTTCCTGGTTCAGACTTGTGCTGAGAGGAGGAGGGAGAGGCAGGCTGAGGTCCTCTGTGCTTCCCTGCTGCCACACATGGCACCCAGGCTCATGCCATAAACCACAATGGTGGCTTCTGCAGAGACCAGAGCTGTGCTCACTTTTTTCCTAGATGGGAATTTACTCTTTGGGATTGATTGTCTTGATTATATTGATATGGCCATCTAAAGGCAGGTATGTAGGCAGCAATATGTAGCATGTTACAATTTACTTGTTCCAACCGAAGGTTCATCCAGCTCTGTTTGCCATCATTCAATAATAAATAATTGGAAAATAATAAGAACACACTGAGCATTGTAGGGATGCTTTTTCCAGAAAGTACTTTTACACTAACAGAAAGTTTAGGCACTTCCTGAGTTAGAGGCAGTATACTTTTATAATTTGACTCAGAAATTTTGCCTGAGAGCTGGTCAAATCAATTTTCAAGTCTGTTGATGCCTTGATTCATGTACAGAATTCAGTGACAAAGAGCTTGACCCTGAGATTTTGTTTCTTTCATGCCTGTCCTCTCACAGCTTCAGCTGGTGTCAGAGTTCTCATGCACTTGCTCTCTTTAGATGTTTTCTGTGGCACTTCTGAGTTTGCAGAAAACTCTTATCCTCCTCAGTGACAGTAGTATTGCCTTCAATGCTGATCATAGTTTATGCTACACATCTAGGTAAAACAATTCAAATGCTGGGGTTTTTTTCTGGCATTTCCCACTATTTTTCAACAAAATATATTCTGAACTTTTACCTGAAATCCAGAACGTGTTATCGGAATGGAAGCAACCAATGTCTAAGTTTGGGAATTTTTTTTCCCTTTCCTGTATTAACTGTATCCTGGATGTGACTAATGCATTTTCTTAAAAAAAAAATAAAAAAATGCAAGCATCATATTCGACCAACCCCACCCAACCTTTCCCCTACTGTGCCCCCCCAAACACAAAGAAAACTAGGTATCCATTCCAAGAAAATCTTCCTAAAATTCATTTTCCTTTCATGGAATCTAAATTTTTGGCTACATCATTAAGAAATAATAAAATATTTGCTCTGCTTTTATAGTTCTACACATATGTATGAGAGTGCATGAATAATAACAACTTTTTCCAGCAGTTGCTATGGAAAACAATTTTGTGGTGAATCATTCTTTGACTTTTGTTGAATAAAGTCATCCTACTTATTTTATAATAATTTTAATTACATGTATTTGTTGAAAATTAAAACATTAAGAAGTTAGATGTATGTTTAAGTGAATGCGCTTTAAAGAAGTTACTTTTTTTGTTGTCCATTGGATGATGCATGGCATTTTTAATGCTACTTTGTAAAAGAAAAGATATCATGGTATCATAGAATAGCAGGTTGGAAGGATCATCTGGTCCAAATTCTTGGTGAAAGCACGGTCTAGGCAAGATGGCCCAGGATCCTGTCCAGGCAAATCTTAAAAGTGCTCAGTTCTGAGGAATCTACCACTTCCCTAGGGAAACTGTTCCAATGGCTGATTTTTCTGAATGTCAAAAATGTTCTTCTTCTGTCCAATTCGAATCTCCCCAGGGGTAATTTGTACCCATTCCCCGTCAGCTTTTCCATGTGACTACTTGCAAAAAGGGAATCTCCACCTTCCTTTTAGTCATCCTTTAAATAATGGAACATGGTAATGAGGTCTCCCCTAAGCATTCCATTCTCAAGGCTGAGCAACCCCAATTCTCTCAGCCTTTCCTCATATGGCAGGCTTCCCAGTCCTCTGATCATCCTTGGTGTAAAATCCTTTGAAGTTTAAGTGGTATGTAGGAGCAGTTGGGAGGGGTGGTTTCCCTGTCCATAGGACATGTCAGAATTTAAATTCATTCTGTTCTGCAGCACAGCTGAATGACTGGAGATGAGCTAACAGGCACGTGCATATGTCTCAGAATAGCTGATCATCCAGCCAAGACCCAACTGCAATTTGTTTGCCGTTTTACTATATTTAGTCATTGGACCAAAAAAAAGCCTGGTAATCAAAATTCTCTGGGGTATGGAGACCAAGGTTAAAAGGCTAACCTTGGCATCAAGTGGATTTTATACGGGGTCTCCATATACCAAGTGTTGCACTTACTGGGGATGTAAGTTAAATATTACTTCTCCAGGCTTCCTTTTTTCCCCATTTTTTTTCTACTTCCCATTAAAAAAAAAAAAAAATCTTATGAAAAATGACAAATATATTCCAGCCAAATATTTAGATCTGGCAAATGATTATTTTGACATATGCCCCATATCTTTCTGTTTTTTAAAATTTATTTTTAAAAAGACAAAATCACCCTTAACTTCATGAAGAACTTGCTGATAGCTGCTTTTAGACCACTAAGTGAAATACACAGGTAATAGGAGAAAACTTCTAATTTCAATTTACATTTCTGAACAGCAGTTAAAATAGTTTAAATAAACAGTAATAAGGAGTGGAAACTTGTCATAGCAGACTAGTGTTTTGCAAGTCAATTTATGGTAAATAAACATTTAAGTCTTTATTAATTATTTTTCGTTCCACATCAACTCCCTTTACTGATTTTAACATCAAATCTGATATATGTAACCTTTAGAGAAAGGCCAAAGAAGCCAAAATCCGACATAGCCATCTTCACACCTTTTCCTTTCCCTATAAATAGGTTTTGTTTTTTTTAAAGTTGTTTCATGAAAACCTTGACATTTGCAGCTGGAATGAAATATAAGTACTGTTAAAAGAAGGTCATAGTCATTCTGGTCTGTTAATTCTTTTTTTTTTACTCATGTATGTTATAACAAATGCAGTAAATTATCCAACTGGGAATTTTAAAATTGTCCTAGCATTTGTGAAAGAGGAGCTATGATAATGAAAGATGAACATGCACATGAATAAAACAAGAAATTCCTGTCTGTATTAAATGCAGTTCAGCATGGGAACTGTAGAAAGCCTGTGACTTAATTTAATCTAAAGGAGAAACTAAATCCAGGTCTTGAAAGATGTTAGTCTCTGATTTACCCTCCTACTTAGGTAATAAGTGTTCTTCATTACCAGAAAAAAGAAACAACCAAATGAATCACATATAATTTCCATTTGAATATTTTCTTTTCACATTTCAGCCTTTTCTTGCATTTTCTTCAGCGTCCTTTTCCAATTTAATTAGATTAAATGAAGAGATAACAACAAAAAAGATTGCCTCCATTATTTGCATTATTTTGTCTGGAATCTGAATATATTTGTCTTCACCTGAATTATCTCTGTAAAGCAGCGGGATTCTTTTCCTACCCATCCCAAACCTGTCAAGCCTTTCCTTTATCAGTCCTAAAAATTACAAATAATTTGTAAGGAATGGAAAAGTGAGACTCGAACTCTGAGCCTTATGCCTTCTAATTTCATGTCCTTCGTGATGTTCTTTGCATTATTCTTGTTTCAGATAGTGCTCCTCTAGCTCATTTATTTTTCTCTTGTTAACAGGAAGAAAAACTTTTTGTGATAATTAGTGATGCATGGTTTCAAGTCTTTAAATAGGATATATCTCAGAGGTCTAGTAGCAATTGTATTTCTTGTCTCAGTATATTGCCTTATTATTCTAATTTCTTGTTTCAGCACAAGCTGAAGTAAAAAAAAAAAAGGATGAAGCATTATGGAAATAAATAACTATGATGAACTGGATTTACCTTGAAAATCTATGAAGTTAAGCAAATAGAATTGCTTGCAACCAAGTTAATCCAATGATGCATGAGTTAGATTACCAGAATTTGCATTAACTATTAATTTCTAGATTACCAGAATTTGTATTAATTAATCTGTATACAGGAAGAAGACAGAAGATTGTACAAGGTAAATTCCATTTTGCCTTTTTATGATCTAGTTTTGTTTTTTTTCCCAATATATTTTTAAATGTCATTGTTTTATGTAGACTGTCTAGCCAATAATATTTTTTTTAATATTTGTAAATGATTTAGCAGTAAGTATTATATATTACCTAATAACCTGAAAATAGCTGATCTTATAATTTACTGAATTTTATGAGTATAGTGTGGGGTCCTTGTTTTTATTTCCAAATTAAATTTTTTCAACTGTAAGTAAATAAAAAGGAGTACTGGTGAATTCTATTTCTTTTTTAACAGAAAAGGAATGGCACGTATTGATCAGGATTGTTGCAGTTTTATGGTAGTATCAATAATTTATCTTCTGTTCCTGATTATTGAATCTTTCTCAGAGCTCTCTTTTGTGTCATAACATTCTGTAAATGTAATTGAAAAGGTACACTCATTGTCTACCTTAGGGTGTTTTACAGGTTTGTTATTTTGCTAGTGCATTTAGAAGAAAACCAGAATAGCTTATTGGGCAATTCCTTTAGTTTTAGTTACACTTCTTAATCAACATCACCTACAAGAATTTAAAACTTTGGCTGTAGTGATAAAACCATAATACCACTGTTGGAGCAAATTCAGTTGAGTGGGACCAAGTGTGGAAAATTATAAAAATATGGTGAAGCAACACAGAGGAGATGGAGTGTGTTTACTTCATGTCATTGTTTTGATGGCTGGCTTTCCCCAGCACACACCTCACCTCAATCATAGTAGGTTAATGGAGATGAGGCATTGAATAAAGCTGTAAGCATGTTCAGTGGAATACAACCTCAATTTTTTAACATTTACACTATTTTGGGATTTCCTCATGGGAAAAAATGCCCAACCATTGGATATTGAAAATTGTTTTTATGAGCCAACAGTTGACAGAAAAGTTTGCAATTTCTAAAAGTACATACAGAAACTAGCTGAAAATGCTTTTTTTAATAAAAAAAATTCTCAATGCCTCTATGTTATATATATGTCATTTGACAAATGAAACAGAGATATATGTTAAGATTACAGAGCATCTGAAAGGTTTGTTCCTTTCTACAAATGCTTGTCTTCACTAGATAGTGTTCTTTTCTTTGTTTATTACATCTCAGAGGATTAACAACAATTTTTTTGTGAAATATGATTCTCTATGGGTATAAACATGTGAATTCATAGAATCATGGAAATCAAAGAATGATGTGATTTTGAAGAGTCTTTAAAGATCATCTCATTCCAACTCCACTGCTGCGGGCAGGGACACCTTCCACTAGATGAGGTTGCTCAAACTTTATCACTTTAAAAAGCCCAAACCCAAGCCATTAAAGTCTAACTTTCTCAAACGTTTTGTGTTTCTAATAATACTATGGATATATATCTGTATACACATAGATATTTATCTACTGCAGATAAAATAATAGTGATTTATAAAATATCCAAGACCTTTTTTCAGTGTCCAGCTGAATGTTGTAGCTACATTCTGCTAACCCTTGTCAAGCCTGTCTGTTGAACTTGTCAAAATACAAGGGATACATCCAGAATGTCCTTTGTGGTCTCTTTTCTTATGTGCTCGTTGACTGCTATATCCATCTAGCCTTCTGAAAGGACCTTTCAAGTCCGGAAAAAAAATTGGATTAAATTAATTTTATTTATTTGTGTGTGCTTTTTCCTCTCACTTTCCCAAAAAGCAGTTGGGGTACAATACAAGAAAATATAAGAGTTATTTTTAGTGCAAGCAGCCATATACATTGTCAAGAGCATGGACTGCCAGAACAAAATGACATTTTCAGCATAAAAAGGCCATTATAATTTGTATGCCTTAAGTGTCAAATGGACAATGTGCTTTCCCTTACACGTTGACTAAGACCAGCCAGTAAAAATCTTTTTTCTTAATTTCAAAATACTCATTTGTAATTAACACTCATAAGCCTATTTTTGAAGAGCCAAAAATCTAGAAAACTTTAGAAAACAAGAATAACCTGATTTTGAGGACCTGTCTCATGGTGGTATTTATTGATATTTGTATTTGTAGGACATATAAAAATATGTATAGGTATTTCCAAAATGTAAACAAATAATATTATTTTAACACTAGCAAAAACCCCACAAAATTGGTTTGTTTGGGCTCTCTTACTAAATATACGGTTTTTGGGATTTTTGCCATTAACTATGTTTAGCACCATTCTTTCCTACCTTTTCATCCTTTCCTTTCTCTGTTTCTTTATACCTGAAAATATGTTTTTTTCAGATACAACTGCACAAGACTGTTTTATATACAGCGTTGAATTCTCATTAACAAAATCAGGCTTTATTCCAAAGTTTAAAAAGTGTTTCCTGGGGCTTCTCACAGTAGCTGCATGACTGTATGACCTATACGAGATAGACTTCTCTGATCTTCCTCTTTTTTCTTCACATATTATTGAATATAGATGAGTAGATGCAAGTTTGAATTACCATAATTTTTCTTCATTCAGCACTATATATGTTTAAATTAAGTGATTAACTGCATAATATTTCAATTATATGACCAAAAATAGATTCACAAGTGTTTTTAACAAGCTTTTTATAGTTTTTTTCTAAAAATCCTCAATCATTTATGTTAAATAACTTGCTCTGAGGTTGTTCCAAAGTTTTATTAAATAAGATTAATCCCCTTCAATACGTAAATCATCATCTCTCAACTTTTACTCCAGTGTTAGATAGTTCACATCTATTCCTTGTAATCTCATCCTGTCTATGCAGCAAGGCAATGAATTCCATAGATCAGTGCATACACAGGCATGCATGTCCACATAGATAAATTTGGCTCGTGACATGGTTTGTGTTTTCCCACCATCATGATGTGTGTGCTGTTCCATGCACGTGGTCTTCTTCTCCCTGTTTCCCGAGCAGAGGCACCAGGCGAGGGGGGCGTACAAAGCTGGGTGGATGCAGTCAAGGAGGAGGCTGGAGAGGGCACAGAACAACCATTTCTATTCTCCTGAATCTATTGCTGCCACTTCCCTGGCCAGATAAGAGTGATTTATTCCAAATCCTTTTATCAACAGGGCTTTTATTTTAGTGTTTCCAAGTTTATCTGATATCAGAAACCGTATCTCTACTTATCAGGGACAAAAACATCCGTTAATGTGAAAATGTGAGCACCATGCTGGCAGTGCTGAATTTATAATATTGCTTACAGTGCTCTTCTGAATGATGTTACAAAACCCCACATAAAACGTGTATAAAAGATGCACTTACTGTGGAAGACAAACAGTGATTTACTGCTGTGTGCAATGGTGCCTTCACTCACTGTGGGGAATAGCTGCTTGTTGTGGTTTTCTGAAATGTCAGAATGCATTTGAAATGTTTCAGACTTTAATGTTAATAATAATAATATCAAGTCACAAAACTGAAGGTGGAAAATCTTAGAAGAAATATAGAAAAAATTGCACATGGGAATTTCTGATGTTGCCATTGGCATTGAGACTTCTGTTTAAATTCAGTATGTGTTGCTTTCTCCATAAACATTGCATCTAATATCTGTATCTGGACAGATGGGTGCAATAAATCATGGTTGCAATTTCAGAGAATCTGTTATACTTACCAGAGGTGTTCTCATGAAAATGTTATTTACAGAGTATAATCAACCTCCTGCCTTTTCAGGTTCCTGCTGCATACAAGTAACTGGAACAAATAGCGTTGTTATAATTATCTTCCTGCACTTTCTTCCTTCTCATTCATCTTAAAAAATTACCACAATTTTCATCTTTTTATGTTTCCTATGTTATTTGTGAAATTTTACTATTTTGACTTTACTCAGATCTGAAGATCATTTTTGGTCATAATTATCAGGACTTTAAAAATATAATGACTGAGAAACTTGTTCAGAGTTTCACCCTCTTGTTATTGCAGGTAGCACAGCTATCCATTTTTAATTTTTTCTGTGTCAGAAATTGATATTTTTTCTTCTCTCCCACTACTCTTCTGAGAAAGATGTTCTAAAATATCACTAGACCAATATTTAAAAGGTTGGGGTCTTTTTTCTCCACAATCCATTTGCTCTTCTATAACCTACATTCATATGTTCTTCGGCTGATTCTGTTGTAATTTTATCCTGAAGGGATGTTTAAAACTTCAAATACTTTTGAAGAGTCAAATTTTTCACAAAATCAAATCCTTGTTTACTGGAAGAGTAGATAACTTTCAATTGATTAAATTTAAAAATAAAGCCTCAAATTAATTTTATTTATATTAGATACAAATATTCAGGCTTCTCACCTTCAGGGTCCAATTCATTGTACTACACAGGGTTACAGCCCAAAACAAAGAGCATATCTGTTGTCTTTGCAATGATATCTAACTTAAATATTTTGCTTGAGCATGAATGTCGTTTGTGAAGTCTTTTGGTGGACCAAAGTTGTCAAGTTAGTGCTACTATTTTGACAGAGCTTGCTGGGCATCTTCAGATTTGCCTTCCCAGTTCTGGTTTCTAGGAGAGATTTAAAGATTGAAAAAATCTACATCTGTGGGAGGGGAGAAAGGAGAATAAGAAATAGGTTGGTGAGCTTAAACAAGAAGATGGAAAAGCTGTAAAAGGATGGAAGGATTAAAGAGAAGAGGTTTATGAAGACAGCAAGAATTATAGCAGTCATACTCTCTCCCCATCAGAAAAAAAAAAACCAGTGAAAACTGAGTAAAGAGTTTTATTATGTCATTTATCTTGTACCATTTGTCAGTGATCTACAAATACTAGTTAACAAAGATGCTATTCCTGCATGTCTGCAGAAGGGGAAAATCGTGATAGTGATGCGCATAATAGCCGTGTCCAAGACCCCAGATTTGGCTGACGCTGATGGGTCTGATTTCTGTTGTCCTAGTGCCTCTTGCTGCTGTTTTACCTGACCCTAAGTACCATTAGGGCAAATTGCAGGGAGAGCTAAGCCTTCTGATAATGCCAGGTGCATCAAGAGAGTGAAGGAGATGTGAACAAAGAATTACTGGGGCTCTGGAGGATGAAGGAGAACTCAGACATTTTTTGCTTTGAAGGTGGTTCTTAGACCGATGTCCCCAGCTGCAAGGCAGTTGATTCATACTTGATTTTGGAGGCAAGGCTTTTAAGGAATTTACAGGGATGCAATATTTAACCCGATTAATAGCACTTTATCATTTTGTATTTTGGAAAGTGCTCAGGAGTGCTGCTTGTTGTGGCTTCTGTACAGAAATATATGTGACTGGTTGCACCCCTTAGACCCTTACCTCCTCATAATTTCAGACATGCTACCTGTGTATTTTCTCTCAAATTACTTTGGATGATCAACACTTAATGTCCATTTCAGAATTTGACCAAATTGTATATCTTCATAGCATATAAGGTAAATGTTATTATGAGAAAATTTTTAATTTCTTTTATTTTCTCCTGGTTGCTATTTTTCATGTGAGTGGAGAGAGCGTACCTGTAGACATGTTTTGTTTTTATCACATGCATTGACCAGAATGAATAGCTAAATATTTTTGCTCCCTTTCTTCTGATAATAGTAAATTTATAACACTCAGGTAACTTTCACTCTGCAGTAAATTGATTCCCTCTATAACAAAATTACATATTTTTTAAGCTTCATTAAATACTTTGTCTTTTTGCTCTTCATAGAAAGAATAAATCTTTAAGCCTCAATCAATGGGAAGAATTTTACAAATAATACAATCTCTTAGGTTTTGTTTAGTTGAGATTTTGAGGAAGTGAGATTGAGAGGTGCTCTAAATGAAAATATAAAGAGGAGTCATTTCCAGTCTTTATTTGGGTAGATTTTTTTGAGTATTTTGCTAAGATGAATTTGACCCCAAGTGAGGAAGAGAGCAGTTATGAAAGCTGAAGGTGTATGTACAGAAGAAATCGTTTTGTGAAAGCTCCTTGGCACTGAACTGTAAACCATACTTAGCAGAGTGAGAAACATGGCCAATAGTTGAATTCTTCAAATACAGCAAGTTCTCCCAATTGCTAATAACAAAAAAAAACCCAAAAAACCAAACCAAAACAAAACAAAAACCCAAAAACAAACAAACAAATCTAACAGGCTGCTGAATTTCTGCTTCAGAAATCCCATATAAGAAGCATTATGAGGCTGGAAAGGTTGCATTCACATGCTTCAAGTGGCTTAACATGTGGTAGTTTCACAGCAGGCTGAGTTTGTCCCATGTGAGGACACCATGTCCAGAAGGTTTGGTGTTCTTGCACATGGAGTCTCCTTGAAGTGTGGCAGCATCATGCCTCTATGTCAATAACAGCTGACTTCCTCTTGTCTCAGTTCAGGAACAGCTTATTTGTCACTCTTCCTGCTGCCAGCTAAGAAGGATATTTTCTCTGGAAAGTGAAAGATCTTATAGCTTTTCTCTCTCGGTTTTTTTTTTTTTTTTTAATTTTTTTTGTAAAACTCTTTAATATATTCAAAGACTTTCCCAGTAGTATGAAAAAATTCCAGTAAGATTTGGAAAGCTTATTTTCGTGCAAAACTTAGTGAAAAATTTTGAACTGGGTAGAATTTGGAAGCTTTCTGTTCCCCAGAACCAAAGATAGTAGTTTACAAGAGAATAATTTAACTATATTTTACACTGCATTTTTAAAAGTGCTGAAATCATGAGAATGTGCTGAAACTGGCTTGTTGTGCAAGATATTAAGATGTAATCCTGTTGGTAAAAAACCCTAGTTCATTTATTGATCGAAGTTTGATGTCAAATATGATGATCAAAACCCTAAAATTTAGATGCAATTCTTTCATAATTGTCTGGTGCTTATCTGCTTGATTTTCCTAATAATTTGGTGTTAACTGTGATGATACATGATATCTGTGCAGGATTTGTAATTTGAACCTTCAGCAACCTATATCCTACTATAACTGCTTGCATATGTGTAAGTATAGAAGAGGTTCCTTTTGCATCAGCAGGGGGTGGGGGTGGTGGTGAGATTTAGCATTTAAGATGTTAGCTAAAGTTCCCAGCTGTACTTCAGAGTCGATATTACTCTTCCCCTAAGTGTTGGATTTAGTTTGTCTTCATGCTACAGAAACAAGTTCCTAGTTCTAATGGATATGTGTATGTGATTGATTGGCTACAATCAGATCACTCAAAGAAGAGAAGTAAGTGTTCATCTGTATTTATTTACAACATTTTAATCTTTTTATGTTTCTATCACCTCTAAAATGGAAGACATTCGACTTACAATTTTTTAGCTACAATATTCCAGACAGAGATGTTGATGTTATTAAATTGTTTCTCTTTTTTGGGCGGTATAATTTTTTTTCCAAGTTACTTTACATCTTTTGAGATGAAAATGGCAAAACAGAACAAGAACAAGTTGTAGTTTTCTAAATCCCCTAAGACTCTCAGAGGTTTCTTTAAATTGATGACCCAACAGCTCATCTTTAGAAGTGCTAAGAGCTGTACAGATATTGCAGGGAACTCTTCAATTTGCAGGCCTTGACTCCTTCAGCTACAAAATGCTGTATCCTCTTCCTTGCAGTACCCAGTGCTGCTCCCCTTGAACTGCTTTGTTCAGGGATTAATTTTCCTCTCTGGTGATCGCATAATGCTGGATTAAATCCAGCTCTGAGTCCTTGCCACAGTCAGAATATTCCACAGTGTTCTTGGGATAACATCAGAAATCAGAACATTTGAACAGATTTTCTCCCTGGCCACTTGAATATCAGTCTGCTGCAGAAACATGGGGGAGGCTGTGGGCAGTTTGGCCTAGGATCTCCCTGACTATCAGCGGTGACAGAAGTCAAGAATGGAGACTGCTGTCATCCTTACCCGTGTCTGTCCTGTGTTCCTCTGAGGAACCTCCACCAGTGGATTGGTAGGAGAGACTGCTGGTTTCAGAAACTCGGGATGTGACAACTCCCATTTCCTACGCTGCTACACAGCACCTGGCTCTTTGCTCATGTGCCCTGTTATATAAACAGTGTCCATGTGTGAGAAGTGAGAGGGAAGGCACACCCTGCACACGCAGAGGAGTGCTGAACTCTGCCATTCCCAGGTGTTTACAGATGTTATCCATTGCTTAATGACGCTCAGGTTGGCAGGAGCAGTGTTACAGGTCAGGGAGGCTCACAGGTAAGAACATGGATAGCCTGTCTTTGGGCAGTTTTGCTGCAGAAAGTTTATCATGTGTATGATTACTATGCTAAGTGATATGAAATGAAATTCTGTTATGTTTGCCTTACTTGTTGAGAAATTTTGAGAAACTTTGAGGTGGAAACCCATTCAAAACATATTCCGTGAAATATTCACTAGTCGGATATGCAGCCAGATTAAATTATAATCTTTTGAAGGACACCTTTTTTTCTTTGAAGAGAATCTTCCATCATACTAGGGTAATAAAATATTTAACCCAGCTGATTTTTTTTTTTTTTGCATATATTAGGAGCTATCACGCTCTATTCACTTGGTAAATATACTTTCTATTTCAGAAGCTCTCAGTACATTTAGGTGAGCAGGTTCTTGCTTTGCATCTTAATTTGATTAAGTCTTATACTGTCCTTCTTTATTATTTCACAAAGTGAAGAATGTGTGTAGCAGGCTATATCTTTTTTTCACCTGTCATATTTGCAGAGCTGGACATCATACGGGAAATATTTTTCATGTCTAAATTAATTACAGTACTGTTATGATGCTCTTTTGGTGTCAGTGGAAGAAGATTAGGTTTCCTAAACTAGATTTTTCTTTTTCTAAAACACTCCAATCTTATATAGCTATCAAAATAAAACATCAGCTTTTTTTTTTTTTTTTAATATGCTAAATATGTCAGTTGCTAAGAATTTTGGAAAATCTTTTTTCAGTACCTGAGTGGAAGCTGGGCAATTACAAAAATCACGCACAAAGAATTTCTTAATGGCGCTTTTTTTCAGACTAAGAAAAATAGGGCAGTATTCATTTATTCACTTATTGGAGAACTATAACAGTACCGAGTGAATGTGCACAAATATAGTCTGTAATCATTAGTCTATGTGGCAAGTTACAACAACTTACAAAGTGTAATGCTTAGTGTAAAAAGAAGGGGTTTAAAATGTACAAAAGGCTCATAAATACTTAATTTTCCATGGAGTTTACAGTTTCTGAGCTCATTTTTGAGGTTTTTTTTAGTAGAAGAACAAAGAATTAAAAAAAAATATAGATTAGGAAAAAAACCAGACATTTGTCATTGTGCACAATGTGTTGGACCCATCATAATTGCTGATGTAGGTACCACTCAACAGCTGTCTGATATGCAGACTGGACAAAATGCCAACCCTGGATTCAAGCTGTTACAGACCAACATAATGTGTTCTTATAACTTCAGCACATAATATACTTTAAAGAAAAAGTAAGTAAGCAATGTACTGAGGGGACATAATCAACATTTCTGCAACTGACATTAGTCAACTCAGTTCACATTCTAGGGTTACAAGTTAAAAAACAGCCCAGTTCTTACATGTTAGAGTGAATTATCATAGCATACAGAAAGACCTCAGTATTCAAATGCAGTTCTACAACCTTAGGCATTTAATTGTGTCTAAACATGTTGATGTGTTGTACATTTTTATAGGTTTTTAAAACTATTTTAGGCAGTCAGAATAGTGTGCTAGTGAGACCTACAGAAAGCTGAGAAAGATGTTGAGGTGTCATTTATTTCTCTGCTTTCTACTTACCATGTGGATATTTCTTTCATGTATTTCTTCTTTTTGAGACTAATTATAGTTCCCTGAAATCTATTTTCGGCTCTTTTAAATGCCTGCTTCCCTCATTTGCTAATTGTCTTCTCCTCCTGACACACACAGGCATGCACACACACTCCCCACACACACTTTGTTATTCTGTTGTCTCCAATTCTTTTCTTTCCTCCAAATTTAAGTCCTCACTCTGTTCATATGGGGGTTCAGCTTGTGTAGCTGAGAATAAGACTTTCTCCTCCAGGTTAGGTATCTTGTCATCAACACTTTTGACTTTCACATAAAACCAGCATGTAGCTTTTTATCTTCTCATCACATGTTCCTGATTTTCTATTTTATAGCAGTTTTTGCATCTTTTCTCTAGAAGATTTTCTCTTGTCTTTCTCTTGTCTATGATGGCCATTTTATATTATTCACTTAAATTTGGACGTGGCATTATAATTATTTTATCATAGTCACACTTAGATTACAGCTTTACATTAGAAAGCTAATAATTCATTGCATATTCTCAAGCACACACAAAAAAATGTTTATATTGCCAGAAAGTCAAAATATCAGAATTGTTATCTTGATATAGAATTAAGAGCTCAAGTAATCTTTCCAAATAAATGAAGGACAAAGAGCCACAACTGAAGAACTTTGCACAAAGACTGTAGTTAGACATGTTACTTGTACTGTAGTAGTACCACAAAAGCCCAGTCCCAGTTCAGAAATACACTGAGTGCTGTAAAAGCAAGCAAATTGGGTTGCCAAGCTCTGGCTTTTGTACAACTGGGGAATGACATCCTTCCTTGAAGCAGCTCTTAAAAACATCAGTGTAGGAAATATAATGGGGGTTAGTTGCAATATGGTGTTATTCTAGTATTTATTGTATGAGCCTAGAAGAGTAATTTTCTTTTCTGAGTTTCTGGTTTTCTGTCGGTCCCCATAACCATATCCCATAAGACCTGCATTTAACTGCAGTGCTTATATCCTAGAAGTTCGTGCTATCTTCTTTTCTTCCCCAAGAAATCTTGTAATTGTCTTCATGTAAAAATGGCTTAAAACAATAGACATGATATTATCAAACTGTAATTGTTTACGAGGCAAACTTGAGAGAGCATAAGATGCTCATTTATAAACTAAATTAACTCATTTAATTATATGGCTGCATTTTTACAGCTGGTATTTGTTTGACCCATTGCCTGTCCACAGTACAGTGGGTGATTAAGTGTGGTGACTAGATAATAATTGTTATTTATATAGCAATTTTTGAGCTGTTATGTGCATACACAATAACTTTGGTTGTGCTACGAGGGTTGTTGAGCCAGAGGAGGTTAGTTACCTTTCAAAAAAATTATGAGATGTCTACAGTTCACTGTAAGCAGCAATATGTGCATTTATAGTGAGCTAATGAGTACAGAAACCTAACTGGCCCAAACATTAAATCCCCAGTCTAAAATCCATTAACCCTTATTTTTCACTGAAAGGATAATAAAAAATGAAGACTGGAGAAACACAATTGTGTTGCCTCATGAAGGCTGTCTACATCTGAAACATATCTGAAAAATGTTTGGTCTCTTTCATTTAGTAAATGTTACTATTATTGTAGATTTATATATTTTTTTTTTAACTTTCTGAGCAGTATTATTATAGGAGTAAAGGCCTGAGAGCCAGACTCTATATTCCTCATCTAATATGTATTTTCTCCCTTTTCTTCCTTCCTTACACCTCCAGCATCTAAGATGTTGCTGTTGTGTGGTGATTGTAATACTTCTCTCTGTGCTCATTTTTCAGAGACAGCTGAACATCACCCAAATAAAATTTCTCTCCTATTTTTCAGACATCGTCTTAATTTTATTTTCATATGTTGCTTCTTACCTTGGTCCACAAAATAACTTTCCTTACAACAAGCAATATAGCTCCACCAATATGAAATGAGGAAACAGAAAGAAAATTGAATAGTGGGAGGAATAAACAATTCAATTGCACACTACCTTAGCCCAGTGGCTCTCTTAACACTTGTGCTTCTGAGCCCACGGTTTTGACTTTCAAAGGACAGCAGGGTGCTCAGGCACGAGGTGTATCTCTTCCTGTACCTGCCTCAAAGACATCTAGGAGGAATAAAGAAAGTCATATTCAGACTTTTGTCAACATTATTGGCTCACATGTCAGAGGCTGCCCGTCTCCTCTAGGAGTGTGGAAATTACATTGTTCTATCTCTGAGCACTGCATGTTGCCACAGAAAAATCCAATATCACTGACATCCTGGCAGAGCAGTTGGTAGTAGATGTCTCATTTCCTCATTCTACTTCTTAATGTTCCAGGGTTCATTGGTTAGGTTTTGGTAATTTTTTTCTTTTTGTTTTTTATTTTACAAAATATTTTCTCCTCCTTTCCCAAACAGAGTATAAAGGAAAACAGAAGTTCCAGTATTTGAATGCTTCTTGTCTCACTTATACTAAAATTCAGGCTGCAGATATAGCTGAGCACAGTGTCTTTTCTGATTTTTTAAGAAATTTCCATTTTTGCCTCTTTTTTTTTTTTGTGGTCATGAAAGGATCTGTCAGGGGCTTTTTTTTTTTTTGGGTCCTTTTATGATCCTTGGGTCTTTTCCTTTGTATTTCTCCCCCCTCCAAGTATCCTGGCAGCTGATGTGCTCTTTACAATTGATAAAACTGTCCTTCATCTCCACCACCCAAAAGATGGTCTTTTTCTAACTGTTCTTATTATTTAATCATCCTCTTTTTAAAATAGGCATTGACTTCATGCTCTTTATTCTGTGCACATTCACCACTTGCTAAACAGAGCATGTCCCACCTAGAAAAGACTGTCCCTCCTGCAGAAATAGATTCCTTGCTTTTTTGTGTCTATACTGCCTGCTTCTGATCCACCAGTGTGGCTGGCTGCTATGCAGACCAGTGGGAACCTGTTCTTCAAGTAATTAAATTTATACAGATAAAAAAACCACTTTATCAAAAAAACAATTGCTTTGCAGATTGGTAGGGGAATTTACAAATAGGATAGTTTTCTTCTGGGAAAAAAAAAGTATTTTCAGAGACTTCTAGATAAGTTTTCAGAACTCTTTAGGTTATGATATTTAGCACCAAAAAATGGCCAATTCAGATTTTCATTGAGTACAGTGTTTCAGCAGGTATTTCCAATTTCTTTTGTATGAGGAAATAATTGCAATTCATGAAACTTCTGCAGTGTCAGTAAAGCTGCTTAAGATCAGGCATTTTTTTCTGAAGGAGAAAAGATAAGAAATCCCATATTTCATATCAATTAAAATATGCTTAATTAAAATCAAAGTTTTGATGATTTTTGCTAAAGTACAAATTTTGCAGTGTAGGAATTACTTGTATATTTTTTGGCTAACTTTTCATTCCAAAGGGTCTCCCAGATACCACAAGTGAAGAACATCTCAATGTGCTCTGTGTTTTCATGGCCATTAACATCTTTCTAGTGAGAAAATCATGCATGCTATTTGGAATGAAGATTTCTAAGTGCAGAGAGTTCACAGGCCTAAGAGCATTATGCTCATATTAACAGCTCTGTGCTGTCAAATTCGGGCCTCCTTGGGTATTCTGTACTATGTACTCCATGCAGGCTTTACTCCAATTAATCTGAACAGGCAGTGTATCTGACAGCAAACTGCATATAAAGATGATGCAATATGACTGCTGGGTCTATGAGGATATTGCTGCTGAATAAAAAGTGTTTGAAGGAGCAAAGCTGTAACTCCCATGGGAAATCCAAGCCTGCTATCATCTGTCTTCAGTGGCTGACGTGTATAAGCAGGACTTGACTGGAACTCCAGGAGCCTGTAGGGTCAAAACCACTTCCACAGACAAAAAGTCAGAAGTGCAACTCCATACTTTGGGTTTCATTCCCATTTGTTACTGGAACTTCTGCCTTTCTTCTCTGGAAGAAAATTCTGTAGATGCAAGGGCAGAGGTCTTGTGACCACCAGATTGGTGTAGCAATCAGTACCATCATAGAATCAGATTAACAGAGTAGTTTGTGTCAGAAGGGAGCTTAAAGATTCTTTTGTTCCAACTCTGCTACCACCAGCAGGAACATTTTCTGCTAGACTAGGTTGCTCAAAGCCTCATGCAGCTTGGCCTTGAATACTGCCTGGAATGAGGCATCTTCAAATTCTCTGGGCAACTCATTCCAGCACCTCACCACTCTCACTGTAAAAAATTTCTTCCTAACATGAAATTTAAACCTGCTGGTTTAAAGCCATTTCCTTTGTTTGCCTGCCCTTTTAAAAAGATTATTTAATCGTGGTTGATGGCTCTGGTTCAGGTAAAGCAGACATAAATAGCATATTTGGGCAGCCAGAAACTGCTGGGTATTATGGCAGCTATAGCATCTGCCTGCCACTTGGAACACCTATAGGACCCAGTTTGCCTTGTATTTCCTAACCCAGTGCATCAGCTAGTAGTGCTTCATTCTTTTGTTCTCTTGTGACCTGTAGCTTTCCAGTTTTGACTGTTACCAGCAACTTTGCTACACAATAATAGAAGTCTATGATTATTTTGTGATGGTAGACTGACAACTGATGCAAGCATCAGTCTCTTATTATATCAAAAACATTCATACCTTTCTTTCTGCAACCTTCCCACAGGCAGCTCCATGCAATGCTGATTCCTTCTCTCCTTGCTCTTCCTTCTGCAGGACTGGCTAACTCCATTCAGTCCCTTGCACAACTGCCTGAGCCTCCCTCCTCACAGCAAAGCCAGCAAACTCTAACTGACTCGCAGCCAGCTAATCCACTCTTTTATAACACCCATCCTTATTGGAGATAGCTGTGACCTATTAAGGGGCAAGGATGTTCTAACTCTTTGGTAATTAGTTCAGCTGCAATTTATCAGGGGCTTCAGCACTATCTCTATTCTCTTATAATCCATCCTACCACAATTTTGTAGCTACAATAAGGCAAATGTGTAATTTCTTTTTCTTTCTAGTTTAATTCCTCTGTTCTCCAGGAAATACAGTACCTTTCTATTTTCTCACAGTTTCTCTGATTCTGAGTTGATTTTTTTTTGGATTTGGTTATTTAATCTTCAATCAGCCTCAAGGTTTTCTTCTGTTGGATTTACTATTAAGAAAAACCAGCTTATTTTTTTCTTTTCTTAGATTTTGCTTCTTCCATCATACTGCTGTTCCCTCTTACTCTGTCTACCCCCATGACTTAATTATATTGTTCTAAAGCAGATTTTGTAAGGAGTTGAAGAATTTTAATTTTTTATGTTCGAATCTTTGTATCTTATGTAGGTAAAATTTTTATAAAAGATCACTCTCTAAAGTCTGCAAGGTTCCCAGTTCTGTAACATTTCAAAATATACAGCTTAACTATATTCCAATTTCTATAGCTTAGTGAATGAACTGTAACTCCTATGGGAAGTGATATGGTTTCTGATTTTCTTAAAACCAGGTAATTTATGATCCAGAACTAGCAGGTAGAAGATGCATTTATTTAACATGTCAGGAAACTTCCTTTCTAAAACTTGTCCTGTTGTAATATTTGACCAGTGATTGCACGAGCATCTAATTTGCCCTCTCCTCCTCTTTTGGCTTTATTGCCTACTTAAATGTATATAAAAGCAGTGCCATAACACACTGTAGAAGCAGATGTATTTCAACAAATATTCTTTCATTCTTCTTCACTTACCTACTGTTGGAACCCTGGATACTGAGAATTCTGGTAATAATTATATCCTACTTGTCTTATAGTTGCAATATCGGTTTCTCTTTATATTTTTAAGCATTGATGCTGTTTTACATCTGTTAAGATCTTATTTTAGGATGGCCTTGTTATCAAATGATCTCTGATTGGGTATTAATTCCTCTGTCCAGTAAGATCATCAAAAAACACTTTTCAATGCTCAATAAGTTTCTGTGCCTGCTGTATTCAAGATACAGCTTTGACAGTAAGAAAGGATATTCCTTATTTCAAAATATGGATATTCCAAAATATTCAACTTTAAGAAGTTTCTTTGAGCTCTATAATTTCTTTTTACACAAACAGCCACTGGAGTCAGAATTAATTACTTTTCTGAACTAACTACTTCCAGATGAACTGTGTGTGTTTTCCTCCTTCAATTATCAGCATTACACATGAACTGCTATACCTCTTGGTTCCTTAAGAGCCATCAGATGTACTGTACTTGCATCGCCCTTGGCCTAGATCACACTCATTTGAGGAAGAGGTCTGTTTCATTCTGTGAGAAAGGAAGCTTTTAGTAATGCTAGAAATAAGCAGTGCTATGAAGATACTCAATTGGGTACAGAAAATCTCTGGTATGTACCTGTTCATAAGTAGCCCATTGGAAGCATTTTAATCTTCAGGACCGAAGACTGAGGTAGCAATATTTTGTTAATGCAAAGCTGAGATTTGATCCTTCATACAGTTCTTGCCACTGTTGTTATCAAGACTTGGTGCTTAAGACATAATTTGATTGAAGAATTCTTCAGGCTGGCAATTTAAACGATCCTGTCTCCCAGTTTCATTTCTTACCACTTCTGATTGTTATATGGAATCTTTTTTTGTAGGACGGGAGGACACAGAAATTTTCAAAGGTCTAAATTACATATTAGTAATTGTCTTTGTCATAGTCTTGTTTTCTGCCATCCTATCTTCCTCCCTCTTTCCCCTTTTTACACTATGCTGACTTTCTCCGTAATAGTGTATTTCCTTATTCTACAAAATTTTTCATATTTTTTTATGGACTGCAAAGGGGAGAAAGGGTAGAAGTTTTCTGTATGTAATACCCCTGTGATTGACAGTCTTTTTGCTTCCTGCTTCCTAGTAGGTAGATAACGCTTGCTGTATGGGATCTTCTTTTGTAGGGTGGAAGAAGAGGGAGGACTACAACAAACAGAAATAGTGGTATGTAATTTTCCCTTTCTCCTTTGTCTCTGCCTACTTCCCAATCTTAACGCAGAATTTTCTCAATCACATGGTGATACCTTGTACTGCTATTTGCTGTTTTTTTATAAAAACACATCTTCCCGGTTTTTGTTAGTTAAATGCCTGCAGCATTTTAAGAAAGAATTCCAGTGAAACACAAAGGTAATGAATCTGACTGTGCTTACTCTTGGACATAAATTTACTGAACTAAAACTGACCCGGTTCTATAGCAAATTGCAATACAAGAAGTCTTCTAGTCCTCCAGTATCTTTAAAAAGATTTAACTACTACTAGGCTACTGTATTTGGAGATTTTGGAGAAAACAGCTGTAATGGGGAAAGAGTAATCATCCTGTTCAAATTAAAATTAGCTACATGCATAGATGGTGCTGTCTTTTTGAAAAGCTAATGCTATAGAGCTCATAGAGAACTGCCTGATTTTCTCGTTCAAGTTTGTTGTAAACGTAAATTTCAGTAGCAGAATCATAGTTTGAATGACACAGGGAGATGGTACTCAGCTAGGCATAATACAGATTATCTAGAGGTAAAGGGGATTTGTTTTGTTAAATAAAGGAGAAGATTGCTAATAGACAGAGAAACTGTATTATTTCTAAGGGTAGGAGAGTATTTTAAAAAGTACTATGTTGTGTAGTGTTTGAACATTTCACTCAAAAATGCAGAAGTTATTCATAAGTCATTGTCATTTGGTGTGGGTTTCGGTGAGATTTTGTCTGTCATTAAGTTCTCATTTCTTTCTGCCCTCTTGTTAAAAAGGTACAAGTTGTTTATCAGAGAGCTACATAGAACACCAGAGCTGTATCAAAAAAAAAAAAATAATATGGGGAAAATGCTTTATTGAAGTTAGTTATCAAAAGGAATAGAGAAAAGCAAATGATGTGTCAAAAACTTGTTTCAAGGAAGATACTATCTTCCCTAGACCAATTTTCCTTTGTGTTGTTCTGGATTGTTGGTTCACTATTGACTGAGAAGGAACATGTCTTCTCAGTGAATCATTCCTAGTTTCTATGACATCCCTAAGATCTGCAGAGTACAGCTACAGCAAAAACAAGTCATATGTTCAAGGTCTGAATAGCTGTGATAATTAGGAAACAAGAGCTGCATTTGTATTTGCCATGATGATAGGAAAGCTTTTCCATTTCAGAACACAGTAAATTCTCAACAGCATACTGAATCTGAACTTCTCTTGGTAACAGCACATAAGGGAGCAGATCCTGTACATTACCTGATCTGCACAGATTGTGTGTCAAAAAACTAAATGGAAAAGGTAGAATCAATTTTATCTGTCTGATAGTCAGTAAAATAGAATTTTTTTCCTGTTAGAAAAACATGTTATAGTGGATTACTTTAATCCTCAGCATGTTGTTATTGTTTATGGACTGACACAATGCCTGTGATCAAGATAATTCTTTTCTTTCTACTAGAAACCAAGGGATTTTATGTGATCTCTCTGTGCTTGGTCCATTTAAGAGGAATTTAGTAGGCTGACCCTGGCTGGAGGCTGGGCATCCAGCAAACCCTCCCCATCACTCCTCTCCACAACTGGACATGGGAGAGAAAATATAACAAGAGGTCCATGAGTTTAGGACTCCCCAAATACTATCACAGACAAAAGAGATTTGGGAATATTAATTGAATTTATTACTAACAAAATCAGAGCAGGATAATGAGAAGTAAAAGAAATCTTAAAAATCACATTCCTCCCATGCCTCCCTCCTTCCCAGCTCTACTTCCTACCCTGCAGCAGTGCAGGGAGATGGGGAATGGGGGTTATGGTCAGTTCATCACAGGTTGTTCCTGCCACTGCTCCGGGAGAGGAGTCCTTCCCCTGCTCCAGTGTGGGGCTCCTCCTACAAGAAGCAGTTCTCCACAAACTTCTCCAAATGAGTCTGTCCCACAGCCAACAGTTTTCCATGAGCTGCTCAAACGTGGATCACTCTTCCATAGGGTGCAGTCCTTCAGGAACAGGCTGTCTCAGCATGGGTCCTCTGCAGGGTAACAAGTCCTAGCAGGAAACCTGCTCCAACATGGGCTTCTCTCTCCATGGGTCTGCAGGTCCCTGCCAGGACCCTGCTCCAGCACAGGCTTCTCATGGGTTCACAGCCTCCTCTCAGGCATCCACTGCTTAGTGTGGGCTTCTCCACGGGCTGCAGGTGGATCTCTGCACTGCCACTGACCTCCAAGGGCACATCTGCCTCACCATGGGCTGCACCATGGGCTACACGGGAATCTCAGCTCTGGCACCGGGAGCATCTCCTGCCCCTCCTTCTTCACCGACCTTGGTGTTTGCAGGGCTGTTACTTTCATTCTCTCTTCTCAGAGAGCAACTACATCTGCACAATATTTTTTTCCTTTCTTAAATATCTTATCACAGATGCATTACTATCATTCCTGATGGGCTCAGCCTTGGCCAGCAGCGGGTCCATCCTGGAGCTGGCTGGCATTGGCTCTGTTGGATATGGGGAAAGCTTCTGGCAGCTCCTTACAGAAGCCACCCCTGTGTTTCTCAGCTGCTAAAACTGGCCACACAAACCCAATGCAAGGAAATTCAGAGTTGCAGTGGAGAGATTCTTCTCGGACTAGGGTAAAACCTAAATTGACATTGTCAACATGCAGCAAAACTACTCCATCATGATGGAAAATGAATCCCTAAAGTGTATTTCATTTAAATAATAACTGTATATTATGGAAAAACATGAAATAAGGTGATAAAGAACTCATTAAGATCTAGAGGTTTTGTACTGTTGTCATTTGGAAAAAATGTTAATTGCTTTTATTCTGAGGTTCATAACATTATCATTAATTTTCCTGATAACTTTATTGCACAGACATGACACATTGAATAGAGCTGTCTGTTTGAGAGAAAATGCATGGGCTACTAAGATGTCAACAATAATGACACTTTAAAAGTTTCAAAAGGATGAATAATTGCTGTGGATTAAGTTCTATTTGAGCTGGGTGCAGAGGGGTTGGGTTTTTTCCTTTTTTTTTTTTTTTTTTTTTTAAATGGGATTGGGATTGATCTACATAATCCAAAAAATCATTTGTCCATGCAGACTAAAATGTTTTTTTTATTTGAGTTTTTCTTGGCCTAGAGTGGAGGGGCCACCCCCTCCAGGTTATATTGGTAGATGATATCTTTATCTTGCCATTTGGATGAAAGATACTGTAATGGGAATGGTTGTGGATTAGTGATTCTTTTGCCACTTGCAGTGAAGAGGAATTGTGGTACTTGGAGTCTTGTAGAGCGTCCTTGGTAACTCTGCATCACCTAGAAATCTACTCTTGCAGTGAAGATACTAGTATCCATTTGTCTGATTTGTGAACAAAAAATATTTGTTGCAGCATGTCAGCCTTGTATTTTCTGTTTTCTGCATAAAAATTTTGCAACAATGCTCCTAATGTGGTGAATTAGATACATAGTTTGCTAAGAATACAAAGCCCTTTTAAGCAACGTTTTCCTGTGGGAATAAATAAATACTTAGTAGCAGGTGCGTGGGTGTATTTTCTGCCATTTGCTAGAATCTCATAATTTTTCTGTTATAAGTAATGAAATAGAGCACTTAAGAATACTGAGGGCTAGGTTTTGAGACTGAATACTTACAGTATGAAGTTCATTAAAAAAAAAAAAAGAAATTCTAGTTCTTCAGTCATATTGAATTTTTACATTGTAAATTAGAAAGATGTCATGGTTTGAATTGCATCGGTACCTGAAAACTGCTATTCTGGTATAACATCAGATTCATAGGAGCCCTATGCAGATGTCTGTTTATTTTGCAGCTGATATATACTTTTGGTTGGTTTTTCTTTGACCCATAGCTTAAAATTTTATTTCCTTATATTAAATATATTATGTTTATTTTGCAATTTGATTGTTGACTTTAAAATCATTTTTGGCCCTCTGCTTCTGATATTTTAGTTTAAAATTACTAAAACAAGTTTGTAAATATGCCTATCGACTTTTTTCCTGCTTTTTCCAAGCTATTTATAATTCTCGTTAGCAGTAGTAAGAGAAGAGATTTCTGTTGTTAAACTCGGAGATGGAATTCTGGGGATACTGTGAAGACAAAATTGTTAGTCATGGACTTGGTGTCCAAACAAAATAGACATCAGCCAAAAAGAAGAAGCTTTGCCTTCTTCTTATGCAACTACTTCTCAAGAAAGGAGAATTAGCAGAATATTATCTTTCCCGAGTTTGAGGCAAACCTGTAGTGCATGCGGAAGCAAACCCAAACCATTCTGTGATTCTCGCAGTCTATGAAATTAACTCCAGTCTAATTCTGATAATCAAAATACAAATAATTTTTTAAAAATTATGTTAATGCCGTTGCTTCCTTCATATTCCAGCACTGCTGACTTTTGTGAAGCTGTGTCTGACCTGCCCACCAGTGCTGGTGATGACTGACAAACAGGGTTATAAAGCTTAGCTCCCTTTATCCTCACTAAGGTACAGGGCTGCTTATTCATGCTGAATAGAGAGACAGACTGACCCTACAAGAAGCTGATACTTCCTAACAGTCTGAGAAGAGTTAGATACTTTTCTTAACAGCATTCTTATGGCTTGGGTGTGGTAAATTATTATTTCAAAAATCCATTCAAGAAATATATAGCTCCAAGAGTTCTGCTGGTTTTGTTCATGTGACTTTTAGATAACTTATTCTGCCAGTGCAAATATGTGTATTAAATTTTCTCTATAAAAGAGACTGGAAGACACAAAGTTTCTCATTTCAACAGATCACCTTTTTTCCCAAAGAAAAGAAGTATGCACTTTATAATGGTATGCCGCACAAAGAAGGATTAATGATCTTCAATAAAAGTTAGATTTCTTTACCTTATAAAGAAAAGAATAAAAACTTTATCCTTTTATCTAAGGAACTCCATGCCATAATTCCGTTTTCTGGTTAGGAAGTTGGTAATGGTGTTCCTCATAGAAGATAACTTTGTCATCTTACACATGTTAACCTTCTCTAAAAAGTGAAATTAAATATTTAATTGTGAATTTTCTACTCAGTCTTTTCAAAAATAGTTCATCTCATGTTTAATAAGTAGGCAACATATTTCTTCAATAATATATTAAAGAAAAACTAACCCAAATAAAATAGTCCATTGTAAAAGAGGGGAAGCTTGAAGCAGTGTTAAAAAACAACCAAAACAAAGTAAACCAAAGCAAAAAACCCACCTAGATTTTGTAAAATTGTTGTTTGGGAGTTGATTTGAGATACTGATTCTGCGAAATGTTGAATCATCAAAGATAACCATACATTTTAGTAATTTCTCTAAGGTAACTTACAGAGTTCTCACTGAGAAATATGAATAATTTAATACTGTGCAGCATAGGACTCAATATTTTGCGATTCTTTTTCAGATTCTTTCTCAAGTTTCCACATTAAGTATTCTTAGTTTAGAACATATGTGTTCTACAAAGGTTTCAAAAGCCATTGTAGCTTCTCCACTCTTCCTTTGTGAGAGGGAACATCAATACATTTCTTCCATCAGTGTTTCTGGTCAAGCTACCTGCTGCTGTCCCCTCTGTTTCCAAATGTCATCCTATGATGTACTGTCAATTTCTACTTTTTTTTTTTTTTTTTTTTTTTTTTTTTTTTTTTTTTTTTTTCTGAAAGCATTTACTTTTAGGGCTAAAAAAACATCACTGAGGTAGAGGTTTGTCTGTATATGGACACGCATGGAAAGTAAATTTTTTACATGTAAAGGAGCCTATCTTATATGTTCACTGCAGAGAGAAGAAGAGAACTCTCTGGTCTTATTTTCTGGACTTTGAAGGGAGAAATCAACAGTGACACATGCTTAGATGAGTGATCTGGAAAAAAGTAGTCCCATGCTACACTCTTCATGTACACCAAATATCCAGATTTTCAGAACAGAAGCATGACCAAAGAAGTTTGTTGTGATTAAATATTTAGTAGCACTTCGATTATTTCTAACAGAAAGATAAATACTCATTTTATACTTGTGATGCAATTACACTGTTCTCTGGTTTAGAGGAGAATTCAGAAAAGTTACTGAAATATCAAAATGTAGACATAAAGGAGGCCTATGTTTGAAAGAACTCTTGCTTCTGTATTTGTCCAGCCTGGATCATGGTCAGTACATAACCAGTTTTTGCTGTTCCTCTGAGTTCTTATTTATTTGTCTTAATAACTGGGATTACGTTATTTCAATTTGACCCACAGAATATGGAATGTCAAACATGCTTGTTAAATGTATTAGAGTCAAATGATTTGCCATGGAAACCGAGGGTTTCCCGGTCTTCATGTGTTATTCTTGGAACACATCTTACTAATAATGGAGTTCATTTTGCCATCTGCTTAATATCAATGAATCTTAGTGAAGCAAAGGTAGTGAGATGGGGTATGTAGTTTTTAAAACATGACTTCTTGAAAAAATTTGAGAAATAAACATTCCCTATCAAAGGCAAAATGACAACTGGTCAGATTTGTAACTGAATCATTCTTTGCTCTGTTGCTTATCCCCTGCAAGTTATCAATATCACATGACTGAATTTACAGAGGTTCTGACTGCAACTCTGCAAAGTTGGTAAGAGCTGGGGCAGTCAGCTTTCTAAAAATAACTGGCCTGATTTTTATACTTTAGAGGAATTTTCACTCAAGCAAAAAAAATTGTCACTGCCAGATGGTGATGGAAACATTACTACAGCAAGTGAATGTTAACAAAGATGCACTCAGCAAAGCAAACTGTTGCCATAGCAACAGGATGCTAAGCATTTTCAAATAAATAAATAAAACTAGACAGTATTATTTAGATAGCACAATGGCTAACCCCCCCAAAAAAATTTTTACATGATTTTTCCTTTTGGAAATAGAGGTGTTTTTCCTACATTTTGCTTAAAACTTTGTTACAACACTTTCTTGCTGACTAGGTGCATTTCTTTCAACAGAAATACCCTTCTCATCTGTATTCATTTTTATTCCAGAACAGATTCTGTTATTTAGTCCCTTTCCTCTCTGCATCCTTCCAAAACATTTTTACAGCTAAACAGTCCGTAGGATTTACAAACATTCTTTAGGGTTTAGTAGCAGGATATGACCAGCAGAAAAATTAATATTAGTGTTGTAAGAGGTTCTCAGTGTCCTCAGCCAGTGACTGCCCTCTTACTGTGCTAGTTGCCACACAGAATTTCATAGAAATGTGGCTACATTGAAGGGTCTCAAATTTGGTGTTCTGGCCCACCATAAAGAGGGCCAAATGAAACCTTGGGGGAAGAGTTGGTGGTGGCAGGAATGTTAAAGCAGGCACATTTAAAAAAAAGGAAGCAGCAGTGATGTGTTTGTCAGACACGTGACCAGTGCTAACACCTTTAGTGCTGGAGGGGTGGGCTGAGGTAATTGTGTTTTTTCTCAAAGTCTTGGAAAAGTTGTTTGAGCCTGTTGGGGGTTGAGCCACACTGAAATTTGCAGAACATTTACAAACCCCCATATTTACACCGAGCAGGGAGTGGAGGGAAAGAGTAGAAAAAGGGGAGAATGCACATCTTCCTTTCTTAATTATCATATACCACTTCTTTAAACAAAAATTTTAATCCACTGAATCAAGAGCACAACAGGCTAAGGTTAATGTTGCTGAATTTTAGAGGTAAGAGATTTCTCATCTTTAGAAATGAGAGGAAATAGAGCTTCTCTTGGCTCAGTGAAGCTGTTTCTTAGTGTATTTGAAAGGTGTCCTGACAAAGGCATGAAAATGTAGAGATTTGGCATGGGGTGGTTCTTGAACTGATTTGAAAACTTGCTGGTTCATGGAGTAAGTGTGGCAATTCTGTTGCCGTTGGGACCAAATCATTTTCTGTTCAATGTGTTCTCCACCAGCCTGAACATATGGAATATTGGTGTTGCTTCCATGGTTAGGCTCTCTTTCCTGCAGGATCACACTGTGTGTTGTATTGGCACCATCTGTCTCTATTTTAAATATTTAGATTAATGGTCTAACACTAATCCAATGTCTCAAACTATTAATTCCTCTAGATGTGTAGAGAAAGACAAAGAAAAAATTATTTCCTCCAGGAAACCTTGCTGTAATTTAATTTTTCACTTAAAATATTTTTTAGATCAGGGCCAAATACTTTGATGCAGTTGGAGCAAGCAAAGTGTTCAGACGTGAATTATCTATGAATATACATAATAAATCATACTTAATTACATTTTGATGTCTGGATAGAATCCAGTATGTTTTGTCAGAGCTCATAGGGAAACTGCACAGGCTATTTATGCATCATTTCATAAATTGTTTCACCACCAGGCCTCATTCTGTTCCTCAGGCATGTTTTAAAGTTGACATCACTTGTTAAGACCAGCACTGCTTTAGAGGAAACACAAATTTCAATATAAAACATTAAAGAATAATCCAATGAAGCTTCACTCATTGCTCATTCACTCTCAGTATATATGAGAATATTCCCCCTCTTCTTGGGTTTGTCTTTTCTTTCAATGTAAGAAATTTAATCCCTTAAGAGCCTGTTGTTTTTTAATATGTTATATTTGGTAATCTTAAATGCAACCTTCTTTGTGGAAGTGCAGGTATAAAATTTACTAATAATTTTTCATCTGTGGAATATCAGCATCGTACCTTGAATGAATGTGGCACTCAACTGTTATAATTTGTTAACATTTAAGAATCATAATGCGTAGTTGTCCTGAAGAATTAATTTGTCATCTGTCTGCATTGTGCACCCACTTACCTTTTAAAATATATTATTCAGTTTCTTAGTGATGTACAAACCTATTCTAGCTTTTTTGCTTGTTCCTTTGCTTGCTCGGTCATTATTTGAGATGCAGCCTTCAAAAATTTGACCTTTAATTACTCATTACTTGTCTTCTTTGCCATATTAAGTACCTCATTTTCTGTGGTTGCATAGATAGGTGAAGTTAAAGCTTTCAATTATATTTGCAGCTAGGGCAAGAGTAAAATCCAGAGGAAACAAGTTAATTAATTTTTTTAAAGAATAAAAGTCAGGATATATAAACACATTGCTACTTTAGCCATTTACTAAATGCATTTATGTGAAGTAGAAGTATGTGAGGATATATTTGTCTTAGCCTAAAAATCAGACATTCTTTTCAGACACTAATTTGCATGAATATTTGGTTATTATGACATGCATACTTAGCCTTGCTAAGATAATGCTTTGGTTTAGTAAAAAAAAATATTCTTGTCTTACACATGTAGCTTTCTTCACTGCAAGAAACAACAAATTAATTCAGCTTTATTTGTCATGCAGGCCTGCAATCCCAAACAAATTTAATAAGGTAAATCTGACTGAACCAATATCAGGAGGGTTTTGGAAATGGATGCTAGAGCATGAAAATGGTATTTTTCTTTTTGATCATTGGCCATAAATCTGCGTTGATTTTAGGTAAATATTGCTGCTGACTCCAAACTGTGTGACATCTTGAAAAAACGTGTCTGCCCTGAAGTATTTAGACATCCATGTCATAAATACAGCCATCTCTTGGACCAATTACTTCCTTCAGTGGGCTCCTGATCTCAAAAAATATTTGGTTTCTTAACTGAGGCATTGCAGTCCTTCTCCTCGAGGCTCTCCTCCCTTTGCCATTGATATTGGCAGAGCATTGCTGAAAGCCTCAACTGTTTATTCCTCCTTCCCACTGTCAGTATTTTTATGTCCCTCATTAAATAAATTATTGCTCATGTAGTTTGATATCAAATTTCTGAACCTACACAGAGAGAGTTTCTTTAGTTGTGCTCTGATGGAAACTTCTTTTTGGTGTTTTACACAATATAGTTGATTTTCTCTTTGGTATTATATACATTATTAAAATGGCTTGCAATGAAAATTAAGTTTCATCAATCACAAATTGTCAAAGTTGGATTGCATTATCTAAAGTTGTTATTTAAAAAACACACTTTTACCACTTTGGAGTAAAGAAAAGTTGAAACTGATGATTGGTAATATATGGATGTATTTGAGGGCCCTAGAAAGTATATGATCAGGAGGCCACTTGCATCAATAACAGCTTTGGTGGCACCAAGGATGGTGGAGGAAGAAGGAAGGTGGGAAAGCAGACTTATCTTCTTTTTTTGGGGGGGAGCTTAGACTATTAAATAACATGGGTAGGTGCCATCTGAATAATTTTTATAGATACTTTTCATTCGGCAATAGATTTTAATTTGTGTTTTACCAGATTTTTCTCATAATTTGTTTGATAAATACCAACTGTTTAATTCATTTGCATGGATGATTCATTAAAACTTATTTTTGTGAAAGGAATATAGATCAGATAAATATCTATATTCATTCTGTTTCTGCTAAAAAAAAAGAAAATATATTTTTGTTAAATGATGAAATTTATGTGACAGCTTGTGATTTTCTTTTTTATTCCACGTGCGTTTGCTATTGCAAAAACAGGGCACTGCTTTGTTATTTTTGTAGTTCTGTTTTAACTGTAGCTACTCAAATAGAACATTATCAGTCTTACTAAGTGGTAGAGGTTTAACCTAAAATATTTGTGCATGAAAATAGTGCTTACTTTCTCTCAAAATATGAAACATGAGGTGATAGCCTGACTGCCCTGGGTTGAAAGAAAAAATGTATTTGCCTCCTTGTGACATCGTTGGCTTTATTTTGTGTCATCGAGCTCATTATAGGCACTTATGCTTTCAAAATGTTAGAAAAGTGCATCCCCTGAAGAAAAGTGTCTTCTTGCAGTGTTCTAAGAGTAGCTGACATCATCATCATCATCATCATCATCATCATCATCATCATCATCATCATCATCATCATCATCATCATCATCATCATCATGCTCCTGGTTCCTCACCGTGTGTTTAACAGACAACTTTGCTCCCTGTCTTGGGATCCTGGGACCATCCTGGGCTTGGAGAGTTCTGCCAATGTTGCTGTGAACAAAGGAAGCATTGAGAAACCCACCCAGGCACACAGGGTGTAGTTTTGGCCTGGCTAGTAGATGACTTTGACCTACTGGAACTTGAGCTGACTAGCTTTTGCATTTAGGCAGTGTAATGATGCATGGGAAAATTAGCCTGATATCCCAAGTTTCAGCACTGAGTCCTGCTGTGAGTCCCTCTGTTTGCCAAGCTGACTTTGTTTATGTTTGTATCCAATAAGTTTTAAGTGTGGGGCTGGATCCAAACATTTAGGCATTTTATAGTCCAGTGTCGAAGAGCCTACAGAACCTGGATTAGTTAAAAATTTAATAACTTAGGGTTTGGACCTAATGTCTAGTGTTTCACAAAAGACAACACACTTCTGGTAAATGACTCAAATATTTCCATTTGTCTTCTCTGCATGAAGTTCTGCATTACAGCGTATTTCTGCTTACAGACTTTCATTAAAGCAATGCAGTAATAGCTCAAGGTTGCAAACTGTTTGGAAATCTCATGAGTTTTAGAATCCAAGAGAATGTAGCTATTTTTTTTTTCTTATTTTTTCTTCTTTCTTGGAATGTTTTTTTCTTTGTTTACTTGTAAGAATTTTACTCAAAGGAAGCCAAGTATATTAGACTCCACTCTTAATCATGCACATGCCAGCATCTTCAGTCTCTCACACCAGTTTTCAGATAACCCAGTTGGCATTTTTTCCTATTGGTCATTCTAAAAAAAAATGCCTTACATTTACAGTATTCCATATCCTAGACTGTAAACGATTATTATGAAGATTCAAACCATATTCAAAACTTTTAAATAAAGACTGTTCATTTCTTGCTGACCTTTAAAATTGTGTCCTTAGTGAATTAAATAGAAAAAGTTCTTTACTATCAGAGGAACAGTTTGATGCTGTGTGTTCTTGAAAATCATCTCATTTACATCAGTGACTAAATGTGGCCTTTTTCTCTGCTCAATTCAATTAAGTATTTTGAGCTGAAATAATATATCTAATAGAAAAGTCATGGTAGCTGTCTTTCAAAATGCCTTTCATATTTGGAAAATAAAAGTAATACAAAAAGATAACTAGTTTCTAATATCAAAACCAAATTTAGCAATTTAGAAGATACTAACATTTAAACTTCAAATAATTCTGAGTGTATGATGTATTTTGTTATATCAGAAACTGTTTTGAAAACAACTACAGAAATGCTTTGCAGTCACATTTACTTAGTAAAAACACAGCTACCTTAGAACATCAGGTCTCCTGCAAAATTATCCAGTGAGGTTAGATAATCATAGAGGAAAATATCTGAACTAATATCTTAATTTCTATTGCTGTGCAGTTTTACCTCAGATCATTCCCTAATTAAGTGCACTGGGTAGAAGATGTCACTTTTCCTCAGTTTTGTTATAAGAATTTTGAGATTTGGTAATTATCTTCAAATGTCTATATGCATGTGCATATAGTACGTACTTTATAGTTAAAAGCTTCAAATGTTCTCTAAATAATGGTATTTATATACCAGATATAAAACTCTTTTCATTTGAGATTTACTGTTCGATTTGAAACGTCAGTGAGGATGTTTTCATTGTGCCTTTTAAAGACATTTCATTTTAAAAGTATCTGCATTTAGCCTGTCCTAGGGTTTTATTTTTGCTTATAGTGCCCTCACCTGTAACTTAGGGCCAACTGCAGAATTTTAGTAGTAAAAATAGCTATTTTTTCTTTGAATCATAGCTTGTCTTGTTTTGACAGTCAGAAACAGCTAATGTGTTCCAGCTGACTTGTAGTAGTTTGTAATATTACACTTGAAATATTACTATGGTTTATAGTGTACCCTAAACACAGCTTACTTTTATGTCAAACCTCAGTTGTGTATTTTACTCTAGAATGGAACCTGCAAACCCTAATGAAGCAATTCATTCATATTTTAATTTCAAATACTGTTCTTAATTCAATCTTTTTATCAAGTTGTGGGATACAACGGATCAAAATATAAAGCAACTAGGGTAGGAGAAAAAAAATCAGTGTACCTGCATTTTTGCTGCTTCCTTATTTTTCCTTTTCTCCCTTTTATCACTTTCCCAAGTAAAATTTCTCTCCAGAGTTCACAAGAATGATAAGCACACCTTTCAATAAGAAACCTCATTTAGGCAAATTTTCAGAAACAAAGAAAACTAGGAAGGATAACCAATTTAGTCTGAATCCTTTCATCTGGATTTCTTAAAATGTAAGATGATATAGAACAATTCTAATAGTGATAATTTATATCTGAACACAGACTTGGAAGTGGATGGGCCTGTAGGATGTAAAGCAGGTTCAGTTTTCTCATTCTCAGGTCATCTTGGTTTGGTACACAGACAAATACAGCACGGGACACTTCAGTTTGCACTCTGACTCACAGTTTGGTACACAGATGCAATATGATAGGTGATAGGGTACTGATTTTTTTTCTAATTCCAGATCTGGAATTAGATCTTTTCTAGTCAGCTTTTCTTTGACAGGGAAATTTGAATCTGGCAGGATCTTGCAGTACTGGGTTCCCGGGATTCCTTTCCTGGGGGAACTTTTCTCTCTACAGAGATTTTCCAGGCTATGGGTCTTCAGCACCCATGTTGCCAATCAGGCTACGGAAGCAACTGGGGGCATGGTTGTGGAATGCCAGGTGAAAATAAAAAAAATCTTGTGTTGTTCTTTTTTAAGTGGAAAATTTGTCATACAAAAATTCAAGAAGTGGTGTAACATGGTGTAAGGTCTGATGACAAGTGGTGTAATGAGGACTGAGCCTACAGATCAATCACTGGAATTAAAAAAGTTCAGATTTCTGCAAAATTTCCAGGCAGATTTTTCGAGTATGTTTTCCAGCCAGGACCTGTCTGTAATTTAGGGGTGCACTTGACTAACTCCTTCTCTGAAGATTAAACCTATATCCTGTAAATCAAAGATTGCTCCCTTGCATACCTGCACATTCTCTTTCCCTCCTTCTCTTCTATACAAAATCACACTTCTATTCATTTTGTCCATACTAACCTTAATATTTTGCTTACAAATTTCTGCCCTGTCAGCAGTGGAGAGTATAAGAAGTGCTTGTGCCTGATTAGACAATAGAAGGTTGTGATTAAGGACAAATATCTGATCCTCACACAGATACATGTCAGGGAGGCATTTCAAGGATGTAGGAGAATGGATAAGTGGAACATTACATACTTTGCTTCCTGTCTGCTTTATATATGTGTATGGATATTTACGCATGGTTACTCTTCTCATCTAATACCTCTGTGTCTTGGGCCAGGACCCCACTGTGCTGAGGCTGTTCCAGACAGTCTCCATGTCTGAAAGCCAAAATTAATGGGATGTGTGGGATCACAGCCAATCTAAATTTAGTTTTCACCATATGTATTCCACTGCTACAAATAATAATTTAAATTACTCCCCCCCCCCCCTTTTTTTTTTTTTTTTCTTTTTTTTTTTTTTTTCTTTTTGCTTCTGTTTTGTTCCACTTCCCAGTTCTCAAGCATTAACATTATGGTACAATAGCTGGACAATGAAAGTGAAGACATATTTTTTAAAGAAATATTTCTTTTCCAAAAAATATTTATTTTGTGAATTTTTGCTGAACTTAGGTTGTTCAAAACGTTTCTTTGTGTCTTCCTTATGAGCTAATTTACATAGGCAACTATTCCATTAAATATCAGTTGTTATGGCTATCTTCCTCAAGGCTCATTCCAGTCATTCTTATTTTGTTTTTCAAAACTTGAGGTAATTTTAGAAATTATTTGTAAGCTGCTGACTACTAGTTTATGTAGGATTTATTTATTTATTAAACACTGTGAATTTGTATGGGTACAGCAGAAGGAAAAGGGCCCCGTGACTTTTACTGTCCTGTAACATGACTAACATTACTAACCTTGGGCAAGGATTTTGGGTTGGCCTTCCAAACTGGAGATTATCAGCCTTTGCAAGTGATGGTGGGTAGGTTGTCACCCGGAAAGCATTGCCTCAGGAGCCTGCTTTTGACAGCCTTGGCCATGGTCGAGAGGCCCAAAACTGGGGTGATAAACACATGGCCATTTGCTAGGGAAGTGAGCTTCTTGTTTATGTGATGGAAGTGTTGAGGAGTTTCTTTGGAAATTTCTTTAAAATTGTTTTAGAAATTATTGACCAGAGCAAGCTGAGCATGATTTCTGTCCGAAAGACATTTTAAAAAATTGAATTAATTTGCAAGCATCCAGTTTAAGAACAAGATATTTTTTATAGCTATAAACAAAAAAAAGTCATATTCCTTTGGACTTAAATGTGCAATAACAGTGGGTTTTGTATGCCCATTTAATATGTCATTGACTGGAACCGCCAATGTTGATGTTTTTCATGGTGCAGCAAATTTTTTTTCTTTTAATAACCATTGTGACAGCTAGATCACAGACAACCTCCTGTTGAATGTTTCTCTAAGGACATGACTTCTGTAAGATAACCTTTTAAGGGCACAACTCCTTTTGTGATAAGTCTCCACCAAATAGCAGCTTTATTTTTAAAAAGTCAAGAAAGTCTAAAAGTCTGATTCTGGAAATATGTAAGAAACTTGTATTTGCTTTTCCTTTTCAAAAGTAAACTTCTTCATTTTGATAAATCAAAATTAGTATGGTATTAGGATTTAAACCTTCCCTTAATTTAAGTCTTAACTAAAATTTTTTTAAAGCTGAAGCAATTTATTTCATGATTTTAGAGAAGGTCTAGCAAAGGATTCTGACATGGAAAACACATCAGACATAATACCTGCATTCATAGTTCTTTTGTTGTATCAAAGTACTGCATTTCAGCAAAACACTGGAATAGTTAATAACATTCTTTAAGAACCAATGCATTCTGTTTTTTATCTCCCTTTGTGAACAAATAGATCTGAATTCACCTACTTCTGTTTTTGATTTGTTTGACTGTCCTTTCCTGGACGTGGTGCTATGTGATGACCAAATAAATTGGCAGGCTAACTTTTGCCAAGGATATGCAGAGGGTTTCTGCCGACTTTTTAGGGCTTTAATTATATTTGCTTGCATATTCCAAGAAAGTTTAATTTTCTGGCATACTTATTTATGTTTATGAAGTGACACTGACCTTCTGAAAATAACAACATATTCTTTCTTTTCCCATCATTTAAAAACGTTCAGTGAGAAATTTTTTATTCAAAGTAGAATATTGTGGTTTTACTATGTAAGTTTTGATATTTAATTTACCACAAACCAGTCTCAGCTATAGCTTCTTACAGAAGGAAACAATTTTCTCTTGGGTATAATTTCTGTGTCAAGGTAGTATGCTTTATGTAATAAAGTCTCATAAATATATCTGACTTACATAAACACTATCCTTAGCAGAACCCATTCATTAATAATGAGCTGAAATTATCAGATCACAGAATCACAGAATCACTAGGTTGGAAGAGACCTTCAAGACAATCGAGTTCGACCCAAGCACCTCAGCTAAACCATGGCACTGAGTGCCACATCCAATCTTTTTTTAAACACATCCAGGGATGGTGACTCCACCACCTCCCTGGGCAGACCATTCCAGTACTTTATCACTCTTTCCGTAAAAAACTTTTTCCTAATATCCAACCTATATCTCCCCTGGTGCAGCTTAAGACTGTGTCCTCTCGTTCTGTCAGCTGCTGCCCGGAGAAAGAGACCAACCCTCACCTGACTACAGCCACCTTTCAGGGAGTTGTAGGGAGTGATGAGGTCACCTCTGAGTCTCCTTTCCTCCAGGCTGAACACCCCCAGCTTCCTCAGTCGTTCCTCACAGGGCTTGTGTTCCAAGCCTCTCTGCAGCCTTGTTGCCTCCTCTGGATGCGCTCAAGTGTCTCAATGTCCTTCCTAAACTGGGGGGACAGAGCTGGACACAGCACTCAAGGTGTGGCCTCACCAGTGCTGAGTACAGGGGGAGAATGACCTCCCTGCTCCTGCTGGCCACACTGCTCCTGATCCAGGCCAGGATGCCATTGGCCTTCTTGGCCACCAGGGCACACTGCTGGCTCATGTTCAGCTGGCTGAACAGCACCCCCAGGTCCCTTTCTGCCTGGCCACTGCCCAGCCACACCATCCCCAGCCTGTAACATTGCAGGGGATTATTGTGGCCAAAATGCAGTCCCTTTTAATTGCCCTGACACTCGTCTTTTCAATCTCATCACTGCCAGCCTGGAGTATCAGCAGTGGGTAATAATCAGAGGGCTGAATCAGCCCAGGGAGTCTCTCGGTAATATCCTGTACCCAGGCTCCAGGGAGGCAGCAGACATTCTGATCTAATATAAAATTTTAAACTTCCACTGATTTGAAAAAAAAAAACAAGCCTGGCTAATTGCAAACCCACTGATGCTAAATTTTAAGCCAAATGGTCAGAAAACCATCATGTGTTTTATACCAGCCAAATGTCTATATGTGTAACTGTGACTATATTCCACTTCTCTGTGGAAATAAAAAGCCTCACTTAATGGTTAACCTCACTATCATCTGATTGTTTTAATCCATTTAATCCATTTACTTTCAATTTTTCTGCATACAAGTTTAAAGAAAACCTTTCTGATATGCTTTGGTTCATGTTATCCACAAAATTTTTTAAACCACACATTCTTGATTTGTGTGCATTCCTACATTTTGTGCAATGTAAAATCTCGATGAACTATCTAATGAAAGTCTTTGACATTTCTTTTAATTCATAGTATAAGATATTGTGAGTGAGCTCAAAGGTAAGGTGTTCTGACAGTCATCAGTATGTTTGAAGCCATCAATTAGGTGTAAATTATCTTAATTCAGCAAAATGCTTAGTGCAGAACTGTCTTCGAATCTTTAGCCAAATAAGACAGTTCTTCACTGTTCTGAGAACTTGCTTTCAGTTTTTAATTATTTTAAAATATCTTAAATTTTTATAAATTATTTTAATTATTTTCGGGAAATGTTCCTCAAATGAAATTTTATTTTTATTCTTAGACTGTTAAAATTAGACATATGCAGAACCTTTTAAACACGGGGCTTGTTTCTCATGGGATGCCTCCACTCATCCATTTTATAAAAATCAAACTTGAGCCGATTTTAGAAAGTACAAACATTTTCATCTATGCTTCAGTCTGAGTGTAAATTTCTGTAACGAATATTTGCACTCAAAATATTTAAGAAATAAATCACATATCTTAAAAAAGAAAATATGTTTTTATATATAAGGGCTATAGCAAATTGAGATTTGGTATTATTTTAAAGTTATAACGAAATAAACAAACTCTTTCTCAAGGATGATACTGTAAAAACATCTATATTAACATATTTTCAAACCTCCTTTCTGACTTATTCCGTATATTTATTTTACATAAATGGGAAACTATTTCCTTCATGGGTTTTAGTAACTATTATTATGTCTTCTTCCTTCCTTAGGATTCCTCCACTACCTTCTCTTTTTGTCCTACTTTTATTTATATTACTAAAGACAAATTCAGTATTACTACTTCATACCAGGCTGGTGTTTGGGGTCCAGGCATTTAAAATCACACCTTTTTTGAGGAAATGCCAGAAATTTTCTCGTCATTGAAGCCTTTTCTTATAAAGGACAGTTATTTCAGCATATGTAACTTTTGGACACAAATTTCTAACTGTTTTCAGTAAATTAACCATGTAGCATGTCCTGATCCACCACAACAGAAGAGCAGAAACAATGTATAATGCAGTATTTTGTTATCCTTTTCTCATATTTCTCGTTGCATAAATAAATTTTCAAGCTGAAATAGCAAGCAGCTCTTCCCCAACTGCCTCAACAGAGATAAACATTTATAAACACATTCAAAATAAATTTGGAGTACTGTAATTGGCAGCTATTTTGGGTCTGATCTATCAAAATTATTGACATTTTCCCATTGATTCCATGAAAAGTCACTTCATTAGTACTATCACTGCAATAAAAAGAAGCACTTGTTATGAAGTGGACTGGTATGAAAGAGGTTTTCAACATTATAACAAATAGAAATATGCAGTTTCTGTGTCTCACACAACCCACTCATTGAATCTGCGTGTTTGAAATGATTGGGGAAACGGGTCAGTGAACAATTTAAGGCAATCATAGAATCATAAAGGTTGGAAAAGACGTCCAAGATCATCGAGTTCAATCTCTGGTCAAACAGCACCACATCAACTACACCACAGAACAAAGGGACACGTCCAATTGTTTCTTGAATACTTCCAGGGATGATGCCTCCACCCCTTCCCTGGGCAGGCCATTGCAATGCTTCCTTTCTGTGAAGAAATTCTTCCTGATGTCCAGTCTGAACTTCCCGTGGCACAGCTTGAGGCCATTTCTTCTTGTCCTGTCACGTGTAGCTTTGGACAAGCTCCCAAACCCCACCTTGCTACAACCTCCTATGAATTATCTGAATTCATAAGCAGGTTACTAAAGCCAGTCATTTGCTACACAGGGAAAGCCAAGATAGGACCACAGATCTTCGCAGGACTTGTCCTATGGGATTACAGTTTTTGTGCCAAGTATCAGTGAACTCCAGTGCAGAGGTTCAAACCTTAAAGGCCTTGTACTAGAGAAGTCATGACAGCCTTGGGCCGGACTGCTCCATAGTTTCTCAGAAAGATGAGATTGTAAACTGGGTAAATCAAAATAATTTGCTTTAACTTTTATTCTATAGCTTTGTTTCCTAAAGGTAACTTAGTAGCTGAACACAATGCTGAACTATAGAAGAACATTCGTGAACATAATACAATAGTCTGAAAATTCCTTAAGTCCACTGCATCTTCTTTCTCTCAGTATAGAAAGTTTTTAAATAATCATATGTCCCTGGCATTGACTTTGAAATAGCCCGACTAATATACTATCTCCTTACAAAAAACCTCAGGAACATTCATTAAAGTAGCTTTCCATTGATTTAAAAAATGCAACTCAATTATTTTAAATGTGTATGAAGTCCTTGTGCTAGAATATTACAGTTACAGACTTTCAGTAGCAGTAACACTTCTGCTAACAGTTGCCAGACTAACACTCAAACTTCAGAAGTTCAAGCATGCAAGGCAACGACCTCTTACAGAGAACTAGACATTTTAAGAAAATATACCAAGCTTTTATAAAGCCATTCATCTGGGAGGACTTTGGTTCTTTGTGGTCTCATATTCCTCTTCTCTGCCCTCTAGCACTGTGACTACATAGTGAGCAGGATCAGCAAGAGTATCCAGCAGATTAACCTGCTAAAACTAGTTCTATTTTTCCGATTGGATGTGTAAGCTGCTCTTACTCCCCTGAAAGCTATTGGTCACTAGAAGAGGGAAGCAGTGCTCAACTAAGGGAGCTGGAGATCTAGTGGATAAATTAATGTAAAATGAAACTGAATTGAGGAACTGAATATCTATCTAAACAGACACAAGGCAAATGCAGAGAAATGTGCTCTTGGTAAGGCTTTTCATCTCCACAGAATGACCGTATCTTCTGTGAAAAGCAAACTGCATTTCTATACCTCTAATCACTTTCAAAACAAGAGATGGATCCCTATTCTTGGCTCTTCATTGCTGAGATCTACTTATTGTCCCTTCCAGAATTTCAAAGCTGAGGATAAGTTGCATAAGAGGGGAGAAGTTGTCTGAACATATTCAGTGTTTTGGTGGGAATATTCACTGACTAATCGTTGACATTTCTTTTGTGCATCTTGCTGACATTGACATGGCAATTAATTTTGCTTCTACTGCACTATTATATGCAAGAAGTGCGTATGGAATGGTTATTGGAGGAATGGCTAGATGTTCCCAAATATCTCTCAGGACAACTGTCTGCCTTTTAGTTTGTAGCTCTTGGGTTTGTTAATGGTTAAGACACCTGCTGTGAATCTTTCACATAAAAATGGCTTCTAACACAGGCATCTGACAGGATTCCTTAAATTTACACCCTTTCTTTTTAGGCTATGTCTAAAAAAGATTAGAAAAAAAAAGATTTGCTGGTTTTCTGCTAAGTAGACTATAACCCTTTTGTATGCTAATATATTAAGCTCTGCATTCAGATAAAATTTTGTTTGAACTAGAGAAAAATCATCTTTCCACAACAAGAGGGGAATAGTGTCAAAAGACAATTCCTTCTGCATCCAAAAATATTGTAGATATTTATTTTATGATATTCAAAATAATGGCTGGTATTGCTAACTTTTTATAGACAGCATGAACAGTTGAGATTTTCACAAATGACCAGCAAATGAGATCCCTTGAGTTTTGTGTATCTAATTTAAAATTCATTTTAAAGCCATGTCAACTTCACGGAGTTGCAGAGTTGTGACCCCTGAGCATTAGTTCCTTCCAAGCACTTTTTATTTTAATGTTTGTTTGTTTGTTTGTTTGTTTAACTAAAATGAAAATACTCAGTTTTTTCATGTGACTTTTAAACATGAAATTTTACTGGTATTAGAGTGCAAAGGCAGTATCTCTGTCAAGCAAAAATATTTTGTGAATAAAATTTGTTTCATCTGTAGTTCCTTGTCTATATTAACAAAATAATATTTTAGTTCTTTTCTGCAATAGTGCTATAAACTACTCTGGAATTGTTTGTATTTTTACACTTGATATTTACAGCCAGAGCCTTTTCTGGAGGTTGAGCTCAGAACTTTCTTTGTTACTTTAAACATTAGATTTATTTAATTTCTCCTGCCATGGTGCAGAGCTAGCACAGGATAAAATTATGCTTATTTTTTAAAATAGCCTCTGCAGTTATAGATTTGCTTCTTTTTGACTATAGATAGAGATATATAGATAAAGAGATCTTAGCTACACATCTTTTGTAGGCAGGAAGGGTTTGGGAATGGCAATTTACAAGCTAGGCAATGAGAAGAGAAAATCCCTTTCTTCTGTTCAGGCTGTAACCCTGTGCAGCAAATACCTTCCCAGAGAAGGGAGCAGCAGGTAAGTTGGTAGCCTTGTAACGAAAGGGAGATTTCCTGGCTTTCATTTCCTACTGGTAGGGCAATTCTTTACCCTACCCAGTGAATACTTAGTCTAAAAATCCCTTAGAGGATGGGTGAATAACTTACAAGATTTAGAATTCTGAAGGGAAAGGCAAAGATTGTGGGTAAAGGGAAAAAGCAAGAGAGGGCAAAGAATTGGAGGCAAGAAGGCAGTGAGACAGAAAACCCATTAAATAATTTCTGCCTCTGTTAAGTACTGGGAGCATGTCTGATGGCATGTGATTCACAAAGATTAATAACTCAGGTGATTAATGAAGTATTACCGGATTAACCAAGAGCATAATAATCCTCAAAGGTTATTTATCATTCTTACTGCTCAGGATAGCAAAAAAGTAAAATAAAAATAAATCATTAGTATTGTCCCTTAATCCCTGAGATCTTCTTACAATGAATCTAGCATGTCCAGATGTTCTACTGAAAATGACTCCTGAAAGACTTGAATGCAATTATTTCCATGCGAAATTATTCAGCTAAAATAGATGCAACTAATTAATTTTAATTCTCTGTACTTTTTATTTGAATATCTTCCTACTGTATCTACAGAAAGTTGTGACATTTGTGACCATATAAACACAAAGAGAAGTTGACTGTGCTAAACAAATCAATGTTCCATCTCCTGTTTCATACCAGCTTGATGGTCTTAAAGGTCTTTTCCAACAGAAGCAGTTCTATGGTTCAACACACAAATGGCTCTAGGCCAACTGCAGCTTGACACAACATGAGCTCTCCAAGGCAAAGCAGCTTCACCCTGCTTCATGTCTTCTCTGGTTCTGGTCTGAACATGACCTTCAGCAGAGAAAGAACAGCTTCTGCAATATCTGGCTCACACCTGGGGAGAAAGAGACAGAGCTCCAGAAGAGAAGAGAAGAGAAGGAATCATTAGAAAAGTACAGCATTGAAAAAGTGAAGATAACCCATCTGCAGGTTGGAAAAAATAGGCTTGTAAAATCTTGACCTGGACTATGAAAAAGGGACAGCTATTTAACCTAAATCAAGATCAGAGAACTCCTTGTAAGAACCTGGATGCAAAAAAAGGCCAGTTGTACCAAAGCTGTTGAATGCTTCCCTCTTGTTTCAGCTAATTCTTAAGAGCACAGATTTATTTATAATCAGTAGAGGGTGGAGAGATTTCACCAAAGTCTTGGTGAGTGTTTATCTTCTTTGAATTAGTTGGTCCATGTAGAGGGAGCCTAAATTTCAAACTTCTAGTGATGAAGTTTAGGTGATCTCAGTCTAATTCTTTGCATCTTCTGTTATTATAAACCTGTATCAACCAAAATCTGAATCCCCAAAGAATTCTTAATGCTTTTATGTATTACATACACATTCCTGCATGATTTCCCACTCCAGATTCCCAGTGTTTTCTTAGCAATGTTTCTTTGATTAGCTGAAGATTTATTAAGGAATCATAATAAACATGAGGGTTTTTTCAAAAATTTGAGTAATATTAGCATTGTTTGGAGCTTGAGTTGAATCAGTATAACACAAAGAATAAAGGAATTATCTTGATCTTGTAGTGAGGAAACTGTAGCACACAATAATTTGTTTTGGGTGAGCTTGAGCACCATTATTGTTCTTTGTGCCATCTGCTGGTTAGAGTAGGGAAAGGGGAATAAGACATTTCTCTCACTAATGTTCACCTTCTGAATGAGATTGTATTACCTGGCTTTTGTGTTTATTGTTTGTCATAAAATAATAAGTAGTTTCAATTGTCAAGTTATCAGCTAAGGCAATATTACAAGTAAATTAGACTGAGCCTCTGTTCTGAGCCTTGGCTTTTTTTGGGTTTTTTTGGTTTTGTTTTGGTTTTTTTCCTGTTGTTGTTGTTATTTTTGTTGTTGTTGGGTTGTTTTTTTTTTTTAACTCACAAAATTTTAATTATCTAAATGTGTGGTTTAGGATGTTGGTTGCTTTATTTTCCATGTTATGTGGGCAGAGGATAAGCAAGGAAATTGCCTCTAATTGACAGTAATATTAAGTGTATCAGAGAAAAAACTGTTCTCTATCTTTTAAAATCTACTTACTCTTCAGAGTTCATTTCCTTTCCTGTGTTAATAGTTGTAATTACCACAAAACTAAGACTACATGGACACCACTGAGAATATGGCCCTATTTATACTAAAATTAGGTAGTCTATATAGTTTAATTTCTATTAAAGGATGTACAGCTTTGTGCTCTGGATCAAAACTTAACAAGCATTCTGATGCTGGCAGCAGCACTGATTTCTTCCTAATATTTTGTATTGTGGGAGAAAGCCATCAGAGGGATGGATGCAGGAGATACCACACATACAGAGCAGTATAGCACTATGGGGGTACTGCAGTGGTTCCTTTTCCAAAGGAAAGCTCTACCATAAAGGAGAGAATAAAATTTGATTATAAGGGACTTAAAATAATTAACAATTCAAAAATAACACAGACTGAATCTCGACAATGTGCAAAGGTTGTGGTTTTATGGTAGCAGTACAAAGTAAACAAAGCCAAAGTAATGGAACAGAGAAACAAGAGGATTACTGGTGCTATCTACCAAATAGAGAAAAGGGACAGAGAAAATACATTTTAGGAAAAGTCAGTGTGTTGTCATTAATATACATTTGAAAATTGAGTATCTTCAAGGAGATCTTGGAAAAATAAAGGGGCTTTTTTTGCTTGCACTTCTGTGTTTATCTGGAGCAGAGCAACCCGGAGAAGGGCAGTATCTCTAGCCTGCCTTTAAATTCAAATGAAATTAAAATTCATTTTCCCAAGGCAATGTCAACATGTGCTGATGGTTAGAATGGGTAAACTTGTGTATTGTGTCTTCGTTGAATAAGGTATGGTGTTTAATTTTATGGCAGAACTGCATCAAGAATATTTTTTAATAGTTGACTTAGTTCAATGAACAAAATTAGCATTAAGCTTATACAAAAGGCCAATGGATTATATAGTATTTTAATGTAAGAGGCTTTAAAATGTAAATATTCTTTCAAACTCAGAGTGTGTGAAAGTGGCTGATGCTTTTCTTTCTTTTTCTGAATATGTATTGGAAGCCATGAGGGCTTTACAGCATAGAGCATCTCAGATTTTCATCTAATGCTTTCATTTCACTTCCTCATTTCCAGCCCAAAAGACCATCATTGGCAAGAATCTTGGCACTTATCTGCAGAGAAATAGGAGGGAGATAGCCAGCTCTTCTCACACAGAATAGATGCTCGCACTATTATTAATTTCTGCTAGCTAGATAATAAACCTGCAGTTACTTTCCTCTCAGCTATAAAGTCACTATGGGAGCCCCTGGGTGCAAAAAAGTGCATGTGCACCACGTTTTGTTAATACTTGAGAATGTTGGTTAAGTATAGTCAGAAGCGAAATGAGATCTGTCCTGGGATGTGTTCAGGCATCTCTGAATAACCAGGAGAAATGATCAGAGCTACAATACAAAACATTAAAGTTCCAGCATATTTAACTGAATGCATGAAAGGTGGTAATCCCTGATAATTTATATCGTTACAGTGCCTCACACTATAACTGTTTTACATAATCTTTTAATTAGCACCCTTGCTGGCTTTTGTGAGAACATTTAAATGGCCTAAAGATTTCTGATGGGCATGAGCATTATAAGCAGAAAAAAAAAAAGAAATCCAGGATATTTGAGCTGATGCTGGAATACAGAAAGCCTATTTCAAATAGCCACTTATTAACTACTGAAAACTGATAACTTTTTTAATAGCTTTGAAAATTTATTTTTTAAAAGCTTATCTCAAACTTTTTTTGTTGCTATAAACCCCTATAGGAGCTTAAATACTTCATTGTGTTTGAAGTATCAGAGGTGCGTTTCAGAGAGGCAGAATTAGGTTTAGGAATCTAAATCTAGAAGCTACTTTTAAAACCAGTGGAAGAGGAATGGGGTCTTGCATTCAGCAGCTCAGAATCTGTGTCGGAAAAATGCCTGACATGCAGGGTGCTGAATACCAGGGTTAACTGAAACTCTGTGACAATTCATGTTAAGGTAACTGTCTTATGAAGGGGATTTTCCCAGAAAACCTACTAGTCTGCCTTACTTGCTGCCTTAATCTCTTAATAATGAGAACAAAAGGTCCTAGTTTATGTTTGGACTGAATCAAAAAAAGGCACAGCAAGGCTTCTCCATGAATAATCACTCTATCTTTCCTTAGATATTATACTATCCCTTCTTATTTATTGTCAAATTTGTTAGTGATGACTGAAATTATTAAAACATTTGCTCTTTGTTATATATGATAAGTTATTATATAGATTTCCATTTCAATAAGATCAGGTTTGTTGGTTGGTAACAGTAGGATACTCTTACTTAGAATTATTTTTTCTTTTTTTAAATTAAGAAGTACAAACTTTCTGGCAATTTTTGTCACTTACTATTATTTTCATAGAGAAAGATGGCCAATTTATTTTTCAGTCTGCAAAAGAGATTTATTCTTTCAGTTCAAAAAGACTTTTCTGTAACTTCATTTTCTTGACTACTTGGAATAAAGAAAATAGTCTTAATTTAGTAATGATAGATTTGAAATTTTCTTAGATCACTAAATTGGTGGCAGATTTCTTTGAACATCTTTATTTATATTATTTTCTAGTCTTTCCCTCGTTTGTGTGTTTTCACACGTGTCTATATACATACATAAAACCTTAATTCCTTTATCCTTGTAAAAAAATTCTGAGGACTTTTAGAGACACATGTTCTTATGCCCTTCCATCTTGTACCTATATTTTCATTTAGATTCACTCCTGATAGGCTATCTGAAGTTTTGTTTTCTAGACTCCAGTCTCACATTTCACCTTTGGCAGTGGGAAAATTGTGTGTGAGTTATGTATTTCCTGTGTAAATCTATGTCTTTCTAAAGTATAATTAATAAATAGATATTTATAAGTAAGAAGTTATGCCCTGTGATGATCTTTGGAAAAACTGTTTGAGTCTGAGAACTAAATTGCTTAAGCTTTGTCAGGCAACTGCTGATATTCATATTTGAGCCTGTGTTGATCACTGATAGATTATCTTCCTGTGGAGGGAAAGTTTGAATGTCATGGTTCATAAATCAAGGGCATCAGAAAATAATATTTTTAAATATACAGGAAATGGTAGAGATTATCTGTGTTTCAGAAAATCCCATGTCATGTGAAGCATGCAAGAAGCAGTCAAGGTTTAAATTGCCAACAGCTCTACATGTTTAAATGTGCTGACTTATAATCATAAATAATTTCAGAAATAAGTTGTGCTCAGGCACCTTATGAGATAAAATATTTTTAATCCTTTTTTGCATATATTTTCAGTTCAAAGATCCTGTTGTAAAACAGAAGTGTTTTTCTGTCTTGGGAAAAAGAAAACCATCAGATTTAGAAATATCTATATGCTGTTCAGATACAATTCTGCTGCTGTCAGTCATCTTTTTTTTTTTTTTTCAGTTAGGACATGTATTTTGAAAACTGATTCATTGCAAATTTGATCTGCCTGTATCCAAGGTTTTAGGAGTTAATTTGAAAAATGTGAGTGGCATCAAAGCACTATTATTTTGTATGACACAATAGCAAACAAAGTCAGCAAAAACTTACTTACGTGAGTGATATTTAGAGAATTGTATTGTACCCTACTCCACATGTGTAAAACTGCAACAGTAATTTTAAGCTTTCCTCTTTTCATCACAATAAATTATGATATGTACATTATTTGTTTTTGAGCTTTAAGGCCCAGAAGGGATTGCTATGTCTCTAGAGAGAGAATATTAGCAAAAGAGCTAAGGTTCACAGCAATTTGGCTGCCAGATTGTTCTGTTTCTAATGACTTCTGTTCTTCCTTGTCAGTCTAGCATAGCCAGAACCTCTCACTTATTATTTACAGAGCACAGTTTGGATTGCATCAAAGAGAGCTTCCACTCATCAAGCTGTTTCCTGGTATTAATTTAGCTCTTCCTCCCTACATCTGTAGCTAAATCAAGTTTCCCTAGAGTTTAAACTAAGTCTGGAAATGAGTAAAAAAAGGCCCTGAGACTTGGGGTGATAAATTTTAATGCAAGTTTGTCTTTGTAAATACAAGACCTACTTGAACATAGAAGGGAAATACAAGGGGTGCTTACAGATTGTTGGTAATAAATGTGTCCCAGGGGGTTGACTTTGAAGAGAAACCTTGTCCACCAGTAGCGAGTTCAGTTTTGATGTGGATGGCTTGGGGAAAGTGGGGTTTGGGAAGGGACAGTGTTCTGCTTACTGGTTTCAAATGCTGAGCAGGTTGAAGAGCTGATGTGACTGGAAGGAAATTTCAGCAGTCCCTGAGTCTATTCAAAGTATTTTGTATTGCCTGTTTGTGTACTGATTGATGGCTTCTAAGTCACTTTTATGCACAAAATAAAAGACTGAAAAAGTCATTGACCAAGTGGATGCTCCAGGTTCTCAGGAATTGGAATGCAGCCTGCTAGAAGCCAGATCTCACACCAATATGTCTCAAGTTCCCAGCTTTCTGGGAGGCAATTTCACAATAGTCTTAGGCAGATCTCAAACGATCCTACCACTGAATACAAGTGACTTTTCATATGACAAAGCATAGTTCTGATAGACTTTGTGGGTGTCCTGTGTGCATGTACTGGCAGCAGATTGTTGGGCCCTGTTTATGAGGTCTCAGCTGCATTAGGCAGGAAATGAGCTAATTAGCTAATATATTAAGCCATAATATATTAGTTAATATATAAGCTAATATATTAGCTAAATAGCTAGTGCTATTAACATACTGGACATTCTTACATGAGAACTGCATTTATTTGTTAGTCTGATAGGCATTTTAGGAGGAGCTTAATGAATCAGTTGAATACTGATGTAAGTAGGTGATTGCTGTAACTTTTGTAATAGTGCCTAAGATATTATATATGATTAAACCAGTGCATGGCTTTTTTTAAATGCTTAGACTTAATTTCTGTTTTTAAGATGAACAGAATCTGTCTTCCAGCTAACTAGGCTGATTTCTACTAAACCTTCTGCAGCTCTGCATGTTCGTCTTATAGCTGTCTATTCTTTCATCCTAACCAAAATCCTACTTTTCAGCTTAATGTCAAAGTTCCTGTAAAAATATCAGTGGGTAAAACATATAGTTTGCAGGATATGCAACATATACTTTGCAGGTACAGGATACTGAAGTAAATATTCTCCTTAGAATTTTTTATCTTGCTCATCTCATTATTTCCAAGAATTGCATAGAAAAATGCAAAGGCTGTACAGTTTAATTCTCTTAACCATCACTCTGTGAAAAATACAAGCAAAGAATTGTTTATATTTTACATTAGAACATCTTCTACAACTTGAAATTATTATGATCAACATAAAAACCAACCCCATGTGAATAAGTTTATCTTTCCTAAGGTTACTTAATTTTTTATTTTTTATTTTTTAAAGAAAGGGGCAGTATGCTATTACAAAATTATTGAAAAATATTCCTACCACACAATTTTTACTCAGCTTCTGTTTAGTACAAATAACTCTTTTTCTTCCTTTAATTACTTGCAGTGCAAGGAATAAAAGAAAAATATGCCAGTATGTGTTACAAGATATTCCTCAGTCAATATATCTGTGAATAACTAGACAAACAGTGTCCACTGCTGGCAAATCAGATAATTGCACTGCACATTAGAGAGCTATGATGTTGAAAGGTTTTGATGAGTTAAGTCTTAACTGTCAGATATTTTGTATTGACTTTGTAAGACTGGGTTGTAAAATCAGGTTGCTATAAGTATTTATACTATTACCACTAATAATAAATGCTATGGTATTTGAAGTAATGGGCAGGAATATTGCCACAGTAACATGAGCAGGTACTGCAATTTTTTCAGGATTTAAAAATAATTCTAGTATTCATTGTATTCTATCTATCATGTCTATAAAATAAATAAAAAGATAGCAAAAGTCTATGAAAATTGTCTTGATGTTCTAGATCCTATAAGTAACAAGATGGGCAAGCAGAAGTTCTTAAATTCTTTTTTCTCTTTAGGTCAAAGCATTCATTACTGATTTTGTTAGGTTTTTTTAAAGGCAGAAAGAAGTATAGAAAAAAATCAATGTTTCTGTTTTGGAAGAAGTAAAATGGAAATGCTGAAACAGCAAGTACCACTGCTCGTGATGAAGCTTGAGCTGAATTAAACTAATTAACAAAGAGAGAAGGCTGATACCTAAAAAGCTTCCTCCTGCCTTTTTTTTTTTTTTTTTTTTTGGTAAGAGACAATATTCGTTTGCATCTTTTGCATAACAATAGTGTGTCAATGCAAAGAAAATCTTTCAGTCAATGAAAAATAATATAGAGTGAAATAAACATGGAGGAGGAGAAAGGAAAAATCTGTTCCCACGCTAATATAAACTATATTAGCTTGTTAGATGCTTCTGGAAATCTAGATTAACTAAGAAGAAGCTAGCCATACTTGCTTTTCAGAGATTTATGTCTGTCATCAATTTATTGCATTCAATAAGAGTATTAGATAGTGCACTGAATTTTCTGTTTGTTTGGAAAGGAGAACACACTATGGGACTTTTTTTTTCAGAGAATATTGGTTGTGTCTGAATCCCAAAGAATAGGATATGTCTATGTGATTGGATCTAAGAGGGGATCAAGGCTTATCCTTTGGATGAGCACTAGCCAGAATTGTTCTATATCTACATTTTCTCCCTTTAGTACCTAGAGAAATACTGTGTGACCTTCCCTCTTGAACAAGAAATAACTAGATACTGGATTTGTCTTTTTTCCTTGTAAAAAAAGGAAAAAAAAAAAAGAATTTTTTCCTTTCCTTTCCTTTTATGTCTTAAAAATAGTGTCAAGGGATTGCAAAGCAAAAGTTATTAAAAAATAAATAGTAGAAAAATTGCAAACAAAGATGACTATCTGAAAATTATTTTGTGAAATTAATCACTCTATCAATTTTAGGTCCCATAGCAGAAAATAAGACCATTTCTTCCTAGGTTATTTGGCAGGGAGTATTATGCATTCTTTCTTCCAAGAAACAAAGTGGTGGTGTGGATGTGTTTTTGTGTGCATGTGTGCACTCAAGTGCATGGGCAAACATGCTCCAGTTCTTCCTGTCACTGGTAAAAATCACTTTTTATACTTTAAAGATTATGAGATGTATTTTGAGGGGAATCATCCTTCTGCTTCTCAAGATAGCAATTTATGTACATCTCTGCTCATACTATCTTTTCTGTTCTGCATTTTATTTTAATGGATATTAAGTGTTTTTTCACCTGGATCTCTGTGACACGGTCAAAATCCAACATCTTCCTTGTTCTAAGGGTTCAGAAATATTGCACACTTTTTTCTCATAATGTCATGTGTTTTCATATTTGTTCCAAGGAAAGCAGGAAATCCATTTGCAAATATGTTCTAGGTGCAGGAAATCCTCACTGGAGAGTATCATGAAACAGGTATAGCAGCTTACACGCTCTGCCAGCTGTAGTGACTCCAGAGCAAATTCACTGTAGAGACTGAATTCCTTAGGAACAGTGTTTCCTTTGTTTCTGTAGAACAAAAGTAAGCAGACTCACCTTACAGGGACTTTCAGTTACTTGAGAGAATAACAGCAAAGTCTGTTGCGTGTTTCAGAAGTCAGGCAAAGCAGACAAGTCCTGCTGTGGCTAGATAAGTAAACGCAACAGATGTTGGCTTAAGCTGTGCATATTAATGAAGAAGCTCTCCATGCTGTTTTTAGGCCTCTAAATCTTAAACTGCTCTCTGCAGCTGTGTGGACTAAAGATGGGAGGGGTACTGTTTGTGTTTGTTTTTCTTTAATGAAAGTCCTTTTTCGGGCTTGTGTCACCAGAGCCTTGTTTGAAGCAGTCTTGTGGCAGATCTGCTATTAGCTTCATTAAGAACAAAATTAATGGTAGTGTGTATCTGTTATTAGTTATTATGAACCTTTCTTTACAGAGCTGATTTCATTTTTAAAGGTAAAATGTTATATATGTCACTGCAGAAACCACAATGTACTTAATTTATAATTACTTTTTCGGATTATACACTGAAAGGGATCTTAATTTTTTTTTTTTTCTTTACTGTTGCTGTTAACTGTTTAAAAGAGACTTACTGGGTTTAAGTTTTGGGCCTGGGCGAGCTATTTTGGAGATCCTTATATAATCTGTGTGCTGTACAGATACTCCTCTTGACCCAGCTGTTTCCTTTGTTCACCTGGTCTCAAAAGAATTGGTATCAGAAGTAGAGGACAGATAGAGTGAAAAACGGGAAGAGTCATGAAAGATGTCACGGGAGCTTTGCTAAAAGTTAGCAGCTGTAATCATACATCTTATCAGGCTGAAAAATCAATTGCTAAAAATAGCGTTAAGAATCTTCATGCACTTTTTTCCCCTGTTGAAGGATGAAGGGTTAGCCCATGGAATAAAAAATTAAACTCTGCATTAAAGCAGATATTTTACTCTACACACGACTATTCATAAGACTCATTACTGCAGGATAATCAGAGCAGTTTAGCACTGGAAAGGGAAGGGGGACAGCAAAGTCAAAAAAAGCAAAAGCAAACCCAAGCAATCTAAGAATTATGAAATGTCTAAAGAGTAAGACAGTATCTAGTGTAGAGATACTCAGTCCTTTGAGTTACAGATGTATCTCAGGAAATATGTGAAAAAAATGAATGAAATATGTGAAAGAAATGAATGGTCAATGCAGAAGAAATATTGCACCTGAGCTGCCAGAGGCAGCATTGTAGGTATTCTGTATTTGAATAGGATGTTTTGATAGTTCTCTGCATAACCAGTCATCTAATGCTGGACTCCCTTTCATGGTGAATTAATCTATTCTTGCATATACAGGAATTATGTTCTAATGGTTTGTTTCTTATGAGTTGGACACAAAAGGTCAAGTTAAGTCCAAAGCCTGTGAAGAAGGTGGCTAAAATCTGTGCAGTCCTTTGAACAACATATTGGAAGCTTACTTTTGTCTTAATTAAACGGATTCACCTGACCTATTTAAAGAAATGATTCCATCGGACCTTCTATGTATTTAGTAAATGTTAATAGGTATGATTTTGGCTCCTCGAGCACATTATGAATGCTAAGACTGAAAGCTGAGTGCTTTTGACACAAAGAAGTGTGAAAGGACAGAAATCCAAATTCTGTGAAGCATATTACCATGTTAAACAAATTTTGTTTTTAATGTTCTTCAAAGTCTAATCAATGAACATCAAGTATTCAGGGGTGTTAAGGATTATAAATTTCAGCGCTTCATAGTACATTGCCTTTTGGGAAATTAACAATAATTTATAAAGAGAATTATATCCAGATTAATAGACAAGAACATATAAAACTGACCTAATTTAAACTGTTTACAGCTCATTACACAATCATACCATACTCGTCTTCTTACAAACATGGAATGCACATAAACCATCTGAAAAGGGAACTCTTATCTATGCCTTAATATGTCCATACTGGTCTGCTCTTGAAAAATTTGATCTTTTAAGTTGACAAACGTTTTTCTATCTTATTCAGTTTTCTACAATTAAAAACTTACCAGCCTATAGAGTGAGCCATAGATTATATGTTTCACCTTGTTCAAGTTATTATTTCTCTTGCTCCATCTTTTTTCCCCAAGAAAATTACATCAAGAATTGAAAGTTACAATTGCTTCTGACACCCATCCCCCCCCCCCCATACGTACACACTGTGTGCCTTGGGAAGATATCAGTTTGCAATTACATGAATTATCCTATTTGTAGAACTGTATCACATTTTCTTATAATATTTGGGGGATTGGAAGTTTCTTAGTATGTGCATTGAATTTAGACATTTTAATTATGGTCCACCAAAACTACTAGCAATATTTTTCTTTCATCAGAAGCAACAAATCAGAATTACAACTTCAGCTGGAAATAGGACTTTGGCAGTCAGTCTGCAGTCTGATCAGAAGCACCACAAGGGTGATTAAATAAATCCATCACAATTTAGAAACAACTCCTGAAATGTCTCTTCTTGCAATAATAAATTTTCCCAGTGGTCTAGATGTACTTTTATGCATACTTTTCAATTGTTTGGCCTAAATTGGTACTTCTACCCCTAGACCATCCTTTCTGTTTTGAATGGTATGAGGAGTAAGGTGCTAATATTTTTTCTGCTGTAGAACACAACATCTTACAAAGGAAAAAACCAAACATTTGCAAAGACACAAAACAGTCTTCAACTCTATAGAGTCTGAGAGAACATGTAGATTCACTATATGTAAATATATTCACATTCATTTATTAACAACTTCTAGAATGTAAGCTCACTTTACCTCATAATCTAGTGTATTTAACTGGGCAAGTGAGCTGTGTGTGCCCTACTCTTTGCAAGCATGTGAAATAAAAACTTCATCACAGCTCATGAAACTCAAATATCTTCAGTAATAATGTAATAATCTGACATTCTACACTTGTAGAAAATATATGCTTGTAAAACATTTGGGCTTTATTTGATTTATTTTGGTCCACTTTTGATATCAAGAATGGTTTCAGGATATCTGTGAGGAGGAAATTTGGGTGGAGCGTGTGCACATGACTACATGCCTGTAGAAAGATATTTTTGTTTATATTGAAATGGTTTATGGAAGGAAGAACTCTATAGAGTTTTCATGACTGCATTGAGCAGATATAACTCTGCAGCTTGTAACATTATCCAAGTTGCAAAATATAGAATAAGTTAAAACAAAAACAACAACAAAAACCAACCCACAGCCCGTAATGTGTAAAGATGACCTTTTCAGTTCTATAAATTTCATAGCCTATGGACCTAGGTAAGGATAGACTATAGAGCACTGAATAGCATTTTTCCTAATGGAATTTCTTATAAAAGCATTTTATGTATCTCTAGTATATGCACATACACAAATATCAATGATGTATATTTTAATACTGAACTTTGATGCCTGAAAAGGTCACATTGAAGTTTACATGTTAAATTAGCTGAAATGGAATATGGTTTGTTCCCAGCAATGCAGAAAAAAAAATAATTCAGGAATAATGTTTCATACCCTAGCATATAATAAAGCAAGTATTTTATATACACTTTATATACATTGAATTTTTTACTCTAAAATTCATCCAAGAAAGCAATTTTATAGATTCTATGTTTTCATGTAGAAAAATCCTGAAATCCATAATAAATTACCAGTTAGAAATGAACAGATGGGAGAATAGAAAGCACTGAAAATCTTTTCTCCCCCTCTTTGGCTTTTAATAGTTTGTTTTCATATCCAGAGTTTTGTTAATCAGAAAGAAAACTCTGTTTTAATGTATAAAATTTAATAACTAGCATGTATCCATGTTTTAAATGCACATTCTCATGCGGTTCCTAGTTCTTAAGGTAACTGATATGTTCATACTTTACAATCCATCTGTTAGCAGAACTTTCACTTTGACTAGATTGCACACATTTTATCACAGGTTAGGACACCAGATGGCTCTCTTGAGTTTTCTTTGTAAAACCCCAAGCTGTAAACAACTGCTCTGCCTTTCTGAGATGTGAGTACAAAGCCTTTTTTTTTTTTTTTTTTTAATCTGGAGTAAGAAACACATCTTCTCTTTGTATATAGGCATACCGCCCACTTTGACCCTCTTGCTTTTCTTTGCTCACCTGAGCATCATGTTGTTGACAAATGTCAGTGTGTTTTGGTAAAGGCCCAGTATTTGAAGGAAAATGTAGAGAGGAACAATAGTAGCAGATAGTACTACAGTTAGATATAACCACCATATAATGCACAGCATCATCAGTTAGCATAAGGAGGAACTTGGGACCCACATCTTTTTGGGGAGACTTTCTCATGCAAATGTTAGGGTTATATGTATGTATTAGACCTCTGCACTCCTGAGAAAATGAGAGAGAGCGGGTGGTTGGCCTGTGTTTCACTCTACTCCCTCTCATTCATTCCTTTGTTTGGAGCCAGCAGCCCAGTGGAGCTGACTTTGGGCTGTGTCCTGCCAGCTCCCCGCGCTGGGCACGGGGTGTGTGTCCCTTGCCGGTCGCTGCTCCGCTGTCCATGGTGCTGCAGGCAGGAGCAGAGCGGGACAGGGACCGCGGCCGGACCGCACCGGGCCGGGCCGGGCAGGGGCAGCGCGGCTCTCAGAGGAGCGCTTCCCTCTTCAGGGCTCTTAAGGAAGGCCACTCCTTGTCTTGTCCACTTTTGAGAAGGAAGGAAAACCAAAGCAGTGTGCAAAAATGCTACACTGAAATTTAATTTTTTTTTAAATAACCACCTCTCTGTCTAATTGCATTAGTTAAGGCAATTGTGACCGTTGTAAGGAAGTTGCTGCTCTGTAAAAATTGCCAGATAGAAAATCCAATGAGTCTTAGCTGAATCTCTTTAGAGACACTTTTAAATAGAATTAAAATGTATTATCCAGATCCGATTGTGTATGTTCTGTTCCTAGTTGGTCTAGTATTAATACAAAATCCCTGTATACTAGAGTTCCCACCATACACTTTTGCCCTCTGTATAAAAATAGCGCTTTGTAGATTAAAGGATTTAGGGGAAAAATGGTCAATATCAAAGAAGCTGAAGCCTCTGCTGAAACAAGAGCCTATTCTTGCATACTAGTATTGCAAAGCAGTGAAATTTTCTGGATGGATATTTACACTTGCAAGCCTGAAAAAAACAAACAAAAAACCAAAAAAAAATAGCAAAACCATCTAATAAGAAATTAGAGTACCGTGAAAACACTATAAAAATAGATATTACATGAGAATTGCCTGTGCAAGCATCTGCCCTTCTTTATAGGCTAACTTCATATTTTTATGTATAGCTACTTGTTTCCTATCTCTACTTTCTTCTGGCTAGCTACAACTACAGAAAGTTTAACCATTAGACTTGCAGAAAGTAAGTCCGAAAAAATTTGGGAAAAGGGAGACGAGCCAACAGGAAAAGATTAAAGGAAGGAAAGGGGATGTCTTATTTTACATGATATTCACTATTTGAAGTGCCTTGTGAACTTCCTGGGGCAGATACTTCTTAGGTGTTCTGTGTCTAGTGAGCTTGACTGGTGCTTCCTTAAGTGCTCCAAGACATAGCCCATAATTTTACACGGTGCTGGTGACCAGTAAATCCACCTGCTGGGGCTGTTTGTGGGTGCCTCATGGAATCCCTTCGGTATTTGGGTTGAAGGTCCCTCAGCTTCGTAGGTGTGCTTCTTCCCCAAGGCTCCAAAGCCTTGCCATGAGGCAGAGCCCCGTCTCCGTCCAGCTGTTCGGTCCGTTCCTGGATTGCGGGCCGAGGAGGGCGGGCCAGCCGGGCTGCGGGCAGGCTGGCCGCGGAGGGGTGTGCGGGGCACGGTGCCCTTGGCGGAGCGCGGTGTCGCCTCCGCCGCCTGCGCTGCCCCCGGTTCCCCGCCTGGGGACGGGGACAGGTGCGGGTGTCACCGCTGGGGGCGGCGGGCAGGGAGCCGCTGCCGGGGAGCTGGAGAGAGGGTGCGTGCGAGGGATCCTCGGTGTGCCGGGGCGGGCGAAGGAGAACGGGGAGGGCCACACGTCCCTCCAGCAGCGCTCAGGGCCCTCCTTCTTCCCCCGGGAAGGGAGCCCCGCACGAAGCCACCCGGAAACCTAACGGGGGGCAGAGGCAGCTGGTGGCGGATCCGCCGGGAACCTCCCGGTTCCTACCAGAAAACCACATCAGCATCACCCCGTCCCTCCGCCTCTCCCCCCCTGTGCTTTTTTCTGCCTTTCCCCATTCCCCCTCCTCCACTGCTTGCACCCTCGCCGCCCCTCGCCTTGGGGAGGACAAAAAAAGCTCCAGCGGTGCGTGCCTCTGTGTGTGTGTGTGTGTGTGTGTGTGTGTCTGTGTGTGTGCGTGCGTGTGTAGGGGAGGCTGGAGCGGGGTGGGACCGAGGAGCCGTGATTACAGCTCTCCCCGGAGAAGAAGATTGCTCTCTCCAGATGCTGATTTCTGGAGCACTTGGCAATCATCAGGCGGGAGCCGGGAAGAGGCGGCGGTAGCCGCCCTGGCCGTGGCGATGGCAGCGGCGGGCGAGCGGGCGGCGGCGGCTCGGGGCTGACGGGCAGCCCCGGGAGGTGACGCTGCCTGGCGGACCCGACCCGACCCGATCGACCCGACCCGACCGGAGCCGACCGGGCGCGGCTTTGCCCTGAGTCCCGCTCGCTCCGCTCCGCTCCGCTCCGCCAGCCCGCCCGCAGACAGCCGCCCGAGCAGGTGTCCCTGCGCCGGGACACGGCGGGGGGGACGGCGGGGCACCCATGCGGTGACCCCCGGCGGCGGCAGCTCCCGCCGGCTGCACGGCTTGGGAGCCCCTCCGCAGCCGCGCCTCGGGCCGGAGGAGGCTCCCGCTCGCCCGCGCCCCCGGGAATGGGTTCCCGCCGGGGCTGAGTGCCTCGCCGCCTCCCTCCTCCCTGCCCGGCGTGGGCGAGCCGGCGAGCAGCCATGGCAGCGGCCATCGCCAGCGGCTTGATCCGCCAGAAGCGGCAGGCGAGGGAGCAGCACTGGGACCGGCCCTCGGCCAGCAGGAGGCGGAACAGCCCCAACAAGAACCGCGGGCTCTGCAATGGCAACCTGGTGGACATCTTCTCCAAGGTCCGCATCTTCGGACTCAAGAAGCGGCGGTTGCGGCGCCAAGGTGCGTCCCTATGGCCGGGCCCGCTCCCGGGGGGCGGGCGGGATGGGGCAACCTGTGGCGAGAAACTTCCCGGGCCGGGCGCCGCCCCGGGTCCTGCCAGCCGGCGGCTCCCGGCTCCCTGGCAGCGGGAGAAGGGCTCCACGGGCTCTGGAGGGCGGCACCTGCGGTCGAGACCCCCGGGGCCAGCCTTGCTGCCCGGCTGTCCGTGCCGGGGCTCCGGGGTGGGTCACGACAGGTGTGCTGCTGGCAGGAAGCCCCGGGGGCCCTGCCCGCCGCCCCCGCCTCCCTGTCTCGCTTGTGATTCTCTCTGAAGGACAAAGAGCGCACAGCGCTTTGGGTGTCCGGTGTCCGGGGGCCGTCGGTCGCCAGCCCCTTCCCGAAGCCACCAATATGGTTTTGGCAGGTGCAGCCTGGCTGCAGTGAAGGGGTCCCGCTCCCCACTGCTCGATGAGTTCTCAGTCAGCACAGTGAGAGGTGAGGCACAGCTGGCAGATGTGGGAGAGCATCTCGGCATCCCCCTGGGTGCCCAGGTGCAGGTCCACCTGCCTGTTGCCCGTTCCCACAGGGCCTTGCCATGCAGACCAGCAGGTTTTGCAGGCAGCTCTTCTTCAGGGTACATGACCAGGAATCAATGGGGAAAACTGGTACCTTGGTGATTGCATTCTATCCAGTACTTTGTATTAGAACCCTAGAAATAAAAGGAGTAAAATGGTGTTGCAGTGACTTCTCAATTTTTTTTTTTTAAGTTTTGTGTTATTCAACAGCATTCAGAAATGGTAACAACTTACTCTGTGTCCTCAGGAAACAAGTAGTTTTATAACAAAAGGATTATATTGCGAAAAGTGAAAATGTTAAGTATCACTTGAAACATGGCTAATACCTAAAGTACAAACCACCCTCTGTTACATTATACAGAATGCCACCATGTGTTGTGGTGTGGTATGTATACTACAGCTCCTCTTTAGGTTGGGTTGGAAGATCATTTTAAGCATAATCAGGGAACTGTCCTGATTGATGCTTCCTCCTTCTTTTCCATGGCTCACATTTGAAAAAGCATAAATCAAGATAATCCACACAGTTTTATTTTTACATGGCTTTCTTGCAGTAAAATTATTTGTCGTAACTCCTAATGCAAGCCAAATCTTGCCATTTTTAGATAGTACAGGGATACAGTGAAGATGAGCAGGAAAATGTAAGTGGCAAAATCTATGGTGGCTTCTTTTTTAAGCAGTCTGTGTGTGTTTTAAAAGACTAGAGTATCTGGTTTATGATGTTGGATTTTATAAGGTGCTACTCTTCAGGAAAACAAGTTTAGGGAGATTTCCTAACTGAATAATTGTGCTTGACCACCTGTGCAGTCTTTTTTGGGGGAAAACTCTGTATTTGACAATATTACCGTTTGAGGACGAGAGGTCTGCCTTGCAGCACTGAGATGCCAAACATTTTTTTAGGTAAGAAGGGGCTTTAAAGAGACTTTTGAATTCATCCTTTTTCATTCATTCATTTTTCATAAGGCACTTTGTCACATTCTTGAATAAGAGAACTGAATTAGAACATAACTCCGCAGTTAACCTGTACCACTGACACAGAACATTTCAGCAAGAATAATCAGAACAAGGGCTATTCACCAGTAAATCTGCAGTACCAAACCCCGGTGTTTATTTTCCTTCATGATGAGACATGGTGATATTTATCCATTGGTTTACATTAAGGTCTCAGAATTACTGCTCATCTGTAAGAATTCCTGCTGAAAAAAATCCCATCATAGCTTTTACTATCTATGTTCCTGATGCACAGAGTGATTCATGGAATACCTGTGGATTCAAAGTTGCATTCTATTTAAGAGAGAAACTGAAGAAACAATCAAGGCAAAGTCATTACTTAAACATCTCATGCAGGATAGTTTTGATAATAATCATTTATGAAAAAACCCAAACAAATCACATTTTATAAGGGTGATTGCTTTAAAATACATTATAAGAATTACAAAATGAACATTTATCGGAGTCTGGCTTTAGTTTTTCTAAACTGAGTTAAATGACCAGCGAATTTGTCACTGAAATCATACTGTCAAGTCCATTAAAATAAGTCTTTGCTAAGCAAAATAGGATGAATTTCAAAACATCTGTTGTCAGAAAGGTGCTATGGGATTTTGACAAATAAACCTTGTGTAAATGATACAGACTGTCACAAGAGCATTGTGAAAAATGAGCTAATCGAGATGTGACAAGCCATCTGTAGCATTCTCATACAATTCAATGGAAGAGTAGAATTATATGTAAAATTTTTTTTTTTATGTAGAGCAGTAAAAGCAAGACTGTGTTTTTCTTGGAATAAAAAAGTGTTTTGCTTTGTACTTACATACGAAAAATAACTCCCCATCTTTGAAACAGTCAAGCAGCAAAAGCTAGTGATGCTGTTTTTTAATTAAAAATGCATATTTAACCTTGTAAATGTATGTATACATGAATTAGGTAAATAGATATACACAATATATATGCATACATACCAACATGCCAGCAAACTTTAAAAAATATTCTTAATTTTTAAATTCTTCTTTAAAAATGCCTGTTAGTATTGTTCTTGTTCAGTGGGATTTATTTTAGAAAAAAAATGAAGTTATTATGAATGTATAAAAGGCTTCAATCATGTGTATACCCTGATGAATTTTTTTTCTGTCATTGTGACAAATTCCTCTGTTCATGGTGCTTCCTTCAGGGGCATACTAAAATATCAACAGAAGTGTGCTTTGGGAGACTAACATTTAGAAAGGGTAGTATTAAAGTTACATCCAGGAGCTCACTCAGAATAAAGAGTAATATTGGTATTTATTTATATATTTTCTCTAATGATAGATGCCATGGTAGTTTTAAACAGCTTTTTTAAGACTTTGATTAATGAATTAAACTGCCAGAGTGATTTCTGTGGGAGACTTGTCTGCTAATCTACTGAGTGGATGAAACCATTTTCATTTACTGGACATCTTTGATTCATATTGTTTAGTCTTATGATATTTCAAATTTATTTAATTTTTATTTTATTATATCTGTCATCTGCTAAACAAACCACTGTCATGGATTTCCTAATAACCATGAAGCCAAGATCTTGCCTATCTGATGCCAGACATCAATTTCTTTTGAATCATCCTCTCTTACATTGCAGGTTGTTTAGTTATAATAGCCTAATTTATGTTAATATAATCACAAATGGGAGAATTGACAGATATTTTGTTTTCGTATGAAATAACCTTATCTGACTTGGGGCTACCCAATAAAAAGACGAAAATAAATGTCACTTCACCTCATGCATCTTCAAAGCAAGAAGATTAAAATATATGCTTGTCACTGGTGCAAATTCAAACTTCTTAGCCTGTATTTTCATCTACATATCTAGCTGCTTTGCTAATCTGAAAAATCTTCATTTGGTTAATTAGGTCCCTTGGGAGTATTCTACTGGAAAATACTCAACATTTAAATGTATTAAAAACCAAGGGTGATGTTTACTGTTTCTGTGTGCTAATACCACTTCTAAATTTATACATAGAGTGTATGAATTTTGGGATGGCTTGGCCCCTGATTTTGTACATTAATATTTATAAGGAAGAGAGACCTAGGGAACATGTTCAGAAAATGCACTGATTAGATTTTACTGCATCTACAAAGGTAATTTAATTCTCCAAAGAAAGCATTTTTGGAAAATTCATCAGTAGATCAGCTAATGTTTTTTTTGCAGATGTGGGAGTGGCCCATAATCTCAGCTATAAGATAATTCCCAATATACATAGTGCCTTAAGTAGTTTCTAGTTCTCCTACTTGTGGAACTAAGTGGAACTGAAATGGAGAACTGTGCTTGTGAGTGTACATGACTTGTTTCCCAAAGCTTAAGAAACCACATCAATTCCCACCAGTAAGCTCCAGCACTGGATGATCTGCTTTGCTCAAAGTTTCAGCAGATCAAAACACATGTCTGTGCTTTCCTATGAGATTGTCCTCAGAATTAATTCTTCTTGGCAGTTCACTTAAGTCCACCGTGCCTGCATTGTCTAGGTGCAAGGCTGTCTAATTTTCAGGATGTTGAACTGATGTTGCTTGTTTTTCGTTTCTTTTCTTCAAATGAAATTGATTAACTCACAACCCTTTTTGAAGTATAAACACAGTCTTAACAGTCTATATAAGAAATTATTAAAGTTTTCCTTCATTGCTGTTAACCTGTTCAAAGGACTGCATGATAATCACAAACTGAAACTGTGTAAATATTCTATATTTCAAGTAAAATATTCTAAGCATGCTTAAAAAATAATTTTGAAAACGTGACTTTCTAGACTCAGTCTCAGGCTTTCTTTTCCATGCATTCAGTATTTCACATAAATCCTTGCTTGCTAACGGAAGCTTTTAAAAGAAATATGGTAATGACTGGGATGAAATTGTATTCTAAACTGGTATTGGTAGCTCTAAATGGGATGAATGAGTTGGCTTTGAGAGCAAATAGGAAAATATAGCTTGAAAATGGTAACATAATTTTAGAGACTATTGATTTTTGGAAATATCTCAAAGAGGGGTGATAGAATAGTGGGCATTTAATGTACAGATAGTGCTGTAACAGTGTCATTTCAGAGTATCTTTCATATATTAATATTGCTTTTGAATGTCTTCACTTAGTAATTGGTGATTTAACTCTTCATTAGAAAATGCTCTTCAAGCTTGAGTGATCTTCTGGATCTCTAAAGTTCAGGCAGTTTCAGTCCACATATAGTCTTGTAAAGTATACCCTTTCTTGTATCTATTAAATGTATTATAGTACCAAATTACCTGATTATTATGGATATGAAGGGAGATTGCAGTACAGGTGGTTTCTGATTCATGGTGATATACCAATAGAAATGTGACAGGTGAGATCAGGTTTCTACCTGTATTTAAAGACAGAATCCTGTCTTTAAACAACATATAATCTATTAACAGGTGTAATTTTTTGTTTTTTCAGGGTCTGATTTGAATCAAACAAAATCTAGAACTTAAAATTTGTTTTGAATTACGAATTTTCAAGTCAGCAGCTTACAAACAGAATTAATTTCAATATAGCGATAACACTCAAAAGTTTATTACACAACATTTTTCTGTTGAAGTCTTTTGATTTAGACTCTAAGCATTGTTTTGAAGATAGACAACCGTGGATCCCCATTTTTTGTAGTGAGTAAACAGAGGTCTGTCTTACTTGGTCATGTGTAGTCTCCTTTCTGCCTTAGGCAACTACTGGAGTTAGTGATAGACAGGAAGATGTACTCCTGGCATGTACTCTTACTGTGCCATCAGGTTTTTCTGAAACCCTTTGAAGCTGGCACACTTTTGTTCTCAAGAGATATTATTATTATTATTATTATTATTATTATTATTATTATTATTATTATTATTATTATTATTATTATTATTATTATCATCATCATCATCATCATCATCATCATTATCATTATCATTATCATTATTATCATAATCTCAGATCTTATGCACTGCCATACATTGAGTGGTGTGAAAATGAAAGAAGATTCCTATTCCATGGTGGAAAAGAATAAGAAAATTAATAAAGCTTTAAATTTCTTTTATTATGGTCCAAAGTCAGCAACATTCTTTCATTATATTGTAGACAGTAATATTTCTATACTTTAGGGGTTTAGTCTGTCATTTCAATCATATAAATAAGATAATGAAGTACAGTGTAGATATTCCAACTTATTTTTCTATGGGACTGAAAATTAAGGAACACATGCCTTCCTGGTGCCAAGGAAGAACCTAGCTGCTTTTGATGCCAGGAGTTAGGAATATATATTTGCATTAAGTTAGAGATGGGCAGGAGTAGAGTCCAAGACTACCATGATCTGATTCTATGCTATAAACTATAGCTGTTTTCACCAAGAGGTAACATTACCTAAATTTATATTTCAGTAAATAAATACATAACCAAAAGAAAAGGAGAAATTTTTGTAATTCAAAGGGAAGCTACTAAAAGACTGGAAGGATTAAACAGTGAAAGCTTCATATAAAATTTAGATAGATGGACTGTGTTGGAAAAAAATTACAGAAACCTTGTAGGAGCCAGGTTTTCAGGATTCCCAGTTGTTATGGTTGCCATTTTGTAAAGTGGTGAGTAGAACCTAATAAGCATGATATTGGATGTTCAGTCAGATTCTCATAAATGAAACTAGAGAAAGGTGACTGAAATAGGAATGTGGAAAATATCCTCTTTCAGGGATATAAAGTATAATCCCTAGGATGTAACTAAATTAAACAATTTAATTACATCTGTGATCTTGATTCTAATCCCTTACCCAGGTGTAGAACTTTTGAAAGGCATCAGAGGTACTGTGCTATAAAACTACTGTAAATTGAACTAAGACTGGACAGCTGATTGGCAGTTAACAGCAAAAATAAGTGATTGAATTCAGCATTTTTAAAAAAGATTATATCAAGAATTTTGCTTCATGTAAGAAGAATTGAGCTTTTAATCTCACAACCTATTCTCTCTGGAGAAGTTAATTTTAAAAATATAAAAATAAAACCACCATCATTTACTACCATTTCCATTGCAAAGCCTGCTTTTTCTACTTTATTTTGCAAATTCCAAGATGTATCCAAGTTACTAAATGTAGCTGCTCCTCCTTTAGTACTATGAAACCTAGCCCCAGAAAGGGAGGGAAGGAAGGAAGAGAAGGGAGGGAGGGAGGGAGGGAGGGAGGAAGGAAGGAAGGAAGGAAGGAAGGAAGGAAGGAAGGAAGGAAGGAAGGAAGGAAGGAAGGAAGGAAGGAAGGAAGGAAGGAAGGAAGGAAGGAAGGAAGGAAGGAAGGAAGGAAGGAAGGAAGGAAGGAAGGAAGGAAGGAAGGAAGGAAGGAAGGAAGGAAGGAAGGAAATTAGTTTTAAATTTATCTGCATTTTAGTCGTTCTTTTTACAGGTGAATATCAGTGGAATTTCATGTCCTAATGAAAAGGGACTTTTCGAGCCTCAGGGCATTTTTATTACTGAATTTCAAAGTCACTCAGCACACAGCAGATATGTCAGGCTTAATAAAAGGTCAGCAGGTTTCTTTGCAGTAGAAATTCTTGTGGAACTATGAGCCTAGGGGTGGGAGCAAGAACCAAGGTCTCCCTTAATGCAATAATGTGTTATAGCTGTTTCTTGTTTGGTTTTGGTGAGCATTTGTATTCCCTGAATGACAGGGAGAGACTTCCTTACTTAATATTTAAAACTAGAGCAATGGCTGGGTATTTTAAAAAATAAATTTACTATGCTTTTATTTTAGTATTTTCTGTTATGTGAAAAAGGGTTTTCTGTGAAAGGTAACTATTTACTTCAGACTTCTGTTATCATAAATCCTAAATTTATGGCCTCTATATACCTGCTTATGTAAAAGCATTACATATTTGTAATTCTTAGATCGTGATAATGCTTTTTTTACAGTATGTTCTACAATGAACCAAGTGAAGGTTCTTATGATTTCTTTCCAAATTTGCAGCAGTTTTTCATATAACAGCAGACTTTACTTCTGTGATTAAAATGGTGTGTGTGAAGCTTGTTGGTATTTCATAAAGAACTGTCTGTTAGAATATAAAGTAAATAGGTATTTACATTTGTTTTTGTTTTAATCCTTGATTATTTCTTTGCTTTGTATTGAGGAACAATCTTATAACAAATTGGTATGTTCAGAAATGTGGTGAAGTAAGAACTTTTTCCAACCACTCCCCCTTGTAACTCTGTAGTTCATTAATTATAACTGTTCCAAAATCTTTCAACAATTCCAGTGTTTAGTTGTTCACACACTTACTGCTTTATGCATTGTGAACATTCCAGCTTGAGCAGATGCTCCTCTCATTTTCATCTATGTAGTTTATGCATAACTGAGACTTGGATTCCTCTACCTTAATTAGTGGTTTGTATCTCTTCATATGAAATTCTGGTGAGTTGAAACCTTTGCCACTGTAAGCTGTATACCAGCGACTATTAAATAAATGAACTCTTAAACTTCATTGCTCTATTTTCTTCTTTCACTTTTCTCGCTGTGTAATCAGAATGGTTTCTTCTATGTAATCAAAGCAAATACACATGCAACATGTAATATTTTGTTCCAAACATATTTTAAACTGTATTATTGAAGCCAACAGAAATAAGATTCCATCAACTATAGAATCTCTTTCTATGGCATTAGAAAGAAACTTGCATGGTAGGAAGGGCTTTGCAGCAGCAAAATTTAGAAAGTCTCTCCTGTCCAGAGCAAGTTTTGTCTTATCAGAAGTGTGGTCAGGCTTGTACATGGAAGTACACTTATGGCATCAGTCCTGAGGACTAGCCATGCTTGCCATCAGGCAAGTAGAGGCATGATTACAAGATGAAGACCTAAGTATGGTTGTGTAAGGACACACAATAAATTAATAATGAATTCCTCCCGCTAGTAATTCCTTTTCATCGTCTTATAAATTATCTGGGATCGTGACTGTGCCAAGAAGTAGGAATAATTATAAAATAGCGCAGGATACTTTAGAATTTTTTTAATAGAAAACTATTCCTGGGGCTGAAAAATCTAGAGATTGATATCTGCTGATACAGGTAATCTGAAGAAAAGCCAATTTTTTTGCTTCTAGCAAGTGTTTTTGAACTTAGCTTGTGTATGTTTTAAGGATTTGAAAATTTATATGTTCCTCCTAAGGTACTCATTGGAAAATTATTGATAATGAACAATATACATCATTATCATGATCATGATCATGATCATCAGTTCTTACTACCAAGCGAGAATTTTTTTCATCTGAACACTTTTATTCTTTCTTTGGATCTTATTTTGTATTTACTTTCTTTTACTCTTACTTTGGATAACTAAGTTTTGTGTTTATCACAAACTCCAAACAGAGACTGGTGCCCATATTACTTACACATCTTTCATAAAAAATAAAAAATCATGACCATAGTCTTAACTTCCTTATTAACATAGTTTGGGCTTGCTTTAAATAATAATCTGAATTCTGAGAACAGTGTTTTTTTCATCTTCTTCTTTTTTTTTTTTTTTTAATTTTTGTGCAGAGATTAGTGTATTAGTCTTCAAGGCATTAGATTGATAAATCCAACTTCATTATTGTTTCTAGCTACATTTTAGTTTTCTAATAAAGTATATTCTAATATTTCTAAGAAATATCTATTATTCTAGTTTATGTTTTCACAGACTTCTGCTAAACAAATGAGAAATCTGCTTCCATGGAGCATCAGGAATGACTTTTTGAGGCAATATTTAAGGAAAAAGAGATAAAAGTTTTTTAATTACAGCTCTTAAATCAGATGTCCCCAAATTTTCAATTTATGTTCAACTAAGAACTGTAGTAGCATTTTAGCACTTTGGTAGATGTAAACTAATTCATTTAATTCTGTTGTCTAAGCTGCTTATATGTAATAAACAACTGTGAGGTTTTGATGCTACTACCCTAAAATCAGATCTTTTGATGTAATGCACGTGATTTGGGGAATCTTTGCAAAATTAATATGTACTGCTCTGTATAACAAATATTGTGTTGCAAGTTCTGTGTAAAATGAGAAAAAAAATATGCATGTAAATAAATCAAAATGAGTGGATGGCTCAAATTTATGTACATTATAACAACTTGAAAACCCCGAATGCTACTAATAAAAAGCCATCTTTCCTTGGAAACGGTGAATATCACTGTAGAGATAAGACAATTGGATCCAAACCATAAGAAAAAACTAAACCATTCCCATTAGCCATACTCTCTCGTTCTCTATTTTAGAAAGGCTTATCAGCACTCTCAGAGTTTTTTTGTTTTGAAAGTGTTTTTTGTTAACAAGAGAGAAACAGACTCATCAGGTGTTCATAAAGTTAAAAGCTACAGAAATCAATGCAGGTTAAGCCTGAATAATCTTTTTGTAATTAAACTAAGGTGTGAATAGTCATTTGTATTTCATTGTGATGACAAAGTGATTGGATCAAGCCAATAACCATCTCAGGGCCACTTATCATATTCAGTATACTTCAATCAATCAGTCATCATCCTGTTTACCAGTGGCTTATGTTGCAAACAATGGTTGAAACGAACCGGTGCCATAAGCAAACAGTTCTGTTGAATTAGTGCTGTATGGTTTTAGGTCAATGGATGTCAGTGAGCAGGTTGTGTTCAAAATTTGTCAGGATAAAGTCAACAATTCAGGATCTGAGTAAGTAAAACTCTCCATTTTCAGAGCTTAAATAAAAACAGACAAAAAATTGTTTAAGCAGCCTCAGTGGTAGAAGTGTGAAGACCACAGCGAATCTCATCTTAAAATTTGTTTATGCTTAGAGGTTCTTACCTATAATTTCGTCAGCTCGTTACCAGCTTCACACAGTATTGTTATTTTGGTTTTCACAGTTTTCATTTGTTTCAAATATAGGGAGGGAAGGAAAATCAGCCTGTTTTCTACTCTTTGCTGAGTGGTTAGGTATAAGTAGTACCATGGCTTGAAGACAAGAAGTTCTGAGGAATGAACTGGTGGCAAATTGCTGATGATGTTTTTACAAAAATATTCACTGAAATTTTTTTCTAAATTTTCAGAAGTTTCAATCATGTTAAGGGGTGGACAGGGAAAGTTAAATGTACCTGAGCAAGCAGGCTTGAGATCTTGAAACTTTTAGATTAAATGACTTGAAAAGACAAGGTAATTTTTAGGGTTTTTTATTATTTCTGTCCTGTATTAGCATCCATCCAGGACATAATAAGAGTTGTTTGAAGCACTCTCTTAGAATTGAATGAATTTGAACATGAAGTATGATAACTTCAGAACTTTTGTTCCTAGTTACCAGCTACCTTTGGAGCTTGAAGCAGCAAAAAGGTTTTGCTTCCTTTTAGGTGTTTTTGTTGCAATCAGCTGAATCAAGGATGACCCAAACTACAACAAGCATGGTCTGATGTAGAAATAGCCTTTAACTACTTGCTACTTACTTTTATTCCACTTTATTTGGTTTTTGACTGTGCAATATTTTCATGCATAATGGTGTTTATTCCAATTGGTTTCCAGATAGATGTGTGTGATTACATAGGGACAGTTTAGGTATTTGCTGTTGATTTTGCAGGGCTGTTCAGATGTGACACCAGAGAACTAATGGCACAACTCACATCCTGAGTCCAATAGATTGTGGCATACCGAGTTCTTTTTTAGGGATATGTCATAGCTGTGTAGGAAGTGAAAAAATGTTTCTTCACTTCTGCCATAATATCAGCAATGTCTTGCACAGTGGCTTTAGTATGTTGACAGCTCTGAGTCCTGAGTGTCTCCATTTGGTTATTGGGTTGAATTTTTATCTCTGAGAAGGCTTTTTTATTTTTTTTTTAAATTTTTTTTCTTTAAGTAACATGAACACTATACAGTTTTGGACTCTAATGGCTACTGCCATGGAAACAGAAAAGTATCTTTAGTGGAAAATACCATTATTATTATTTTTGTATCCTTTATTGAGCTTTGAGAGAATATTTTCATGATGAATTAGATCTTGGTCTTTTTGTACACTGGATGCAGTTGGGCTTTCCACATTTTGATTGTATGGGTAGTTATGTTTATTCTTCTCTCTTTGTAGAGAGGCATTGGATCAGTGTTTTATAAACTATTGTGAAGCAAGACATCAATGAGCTGATTTTGAATGGTACTAGTTTTTCTGTTTATACACATTTGTATCTAAGCTTCTGTTTAGAGGAAGATGAAAAAATTGAATAGATTTTCTTAATTGGGGTAATTCAGACTATTTAGAGCAAGACAGAAATTTTCCTATTTACATTCCTGCAGTGGAAGAAGGCATATGAATTTATGTAGCTCTGAAAGCCCTTTGCCACTTTCTTTGCCTGTAAACTTCAGCAGAGATATTTTTGAATGAGAACAGGATTGTTTTCCAACCATCCCACCATGCAGTTGTGCAGTCCTGCCATTTGGAATCACAGGGATTGTGTTGCCACTCTTCTTCATTGTGAAGATAAGGCTGAAACAAGGTTTGCCATGAGGCTGCTGCTCAGTCATTGAGGTAAAATCAATCAGCAGTGGATTTCACATCTTGTTCCAATGGGAGCAGTGAAACAGATACCCTAGAGCTCATATTCCACTTGGGTAACTCTGTGCCCTCAAATGAAATGAGAAAAACAGTAAAAGGGAAGAAGTTCTTTTGACTATCTAGCCATAGGATGGAGCTGCAGATGCATCACACAGATGAGTTATACTATTAAATGTTAAGGCTGCTGGGTATTAATGCTCTAGGTATTTATGTGGCTGCTGTGGCAAGTAGGTAAGGTGATAATGTTGCTTCCATGAGCACTTGGGCTCTTGAGTAGAAGAATATGACACTGATGTAGATGAGGCCATAGTAATTGTTATGTGTGCTGTGATAAGGTTTAAACCACTGCAAGGTGTGATGCCTTAGGTCCACACCTTGAGACTACTCAAAACTCAAAAATAGGATAGTAGTTCTTTGTGGTCTTCTCCCTAAGAAGCTCCAAACAGAAAGGCATAATGCATTGGAAACTGCTCTGGCTTCTGAAAAGCTTCAGCTTGAAAATCAGAGTAGTAGCCATACCAACAACTTATTAAACAAAGCTGTTCAGAAAAGGACTGTTCTGTCATCTGGGAAAGCAAACCGACATTTAGGTTTGTGGAGTTTTTCACTGCAAAGCATGCTGTATTTTCTGTTTTGTCAGAACAGCATTTCCAGTCAAAGCCTGTTTTGACAGACACATCCTGATTTACCATATTGGTAAAACACCTGATTACCCAAGGAGGGGGATGGGATGGGATGGGATGGGATGGGATGGGATGGGATGGGATGGGATGGGATGGGATGGGATGGGATGGGATGGGATGGGATGGGATGGGATGGGATGGGGGGAAAACAGACAAATGTGCCATTTGTATCTTGTTCCATCTGAAAAACTATGGTGGATATACCAGACTTATTCAAAGTGTAGTTACAGGAATTATTCAGGCTTTAACTTTTATTTCATTGGTTTTGTATTGCCTCATATCTGCCATGATCCTGCAGTTTCATGCACTAAAACACGACCAAGGGAAGTAGCAGTTGTTTTGTGACAACCAACTCCCTGATAGCGATTAATGTAATTTCAGTCAGTGCAGTGGGGTTCAAGCTGTACTTCAGGCCTATCCCTGTATCTCCAGTATAATTCACTGAGCTTATTTTCCTTAAAGATTTCTATTACTAAAATAGGCAGATATTTGGAATTAATTTAAATTCTGTAAAGGGAAAATAAAATATAACCGGTTTGTGTTGGGACTGAAATTTTGGAATCTGCTAATGACCGCAACCAACTTTTGTAAAGGTTTTGGTAAACAAAATTAGGGATTTTTATTCCATTTCACTAATTTCTGTAAGTGCAGAAGGTATATAAATCTTCCAAGACTAAGTTTTTCATTTTAATACATGAAGCTGCAGAAGTTGCTCCTCATTCTGAGTTCACCACAGCAACTAGCAAGCAAGACTGTGAGACCAGACAATAAATCCATAAGTAGTAGTCCTGGAACTAGTACATATATGAATCAAAAATATGCCTTCTTTTATGTTCATGTCCACTTTGAATATAAAGAAATATACCTGTGGATTCATTAAATTCTGTGACCTATTAGAAATAAATGCTGTTTCATTTAAAGATTTTATTTGAATGTAAGCTTTAAAAAAAACGAGCCTCAACCCACCCTCCCAAGCCAAAACAAGGATCAAGCTATTATTTGTCTGATAAAGAATCAGAATTGATTTAAAATACAACTAAAGTTTTTTTTGTTGTTTGTTTTTTGTTTTTTTTTTTTAATGGAAGCTGCACTAGCAAATGTAAGCAAACCTGCCAGACTTCAGATACAGAAGTACAGCAACATGTGCCGTTTAATATCAAGAGCTGTGTAGGTTAGAAAGTTCCAGTCATCTTTCTAGGGAAGCAGAGATATGTATGGTACTTGGTTTAGCAAACTGAGATAAGAGTATGTTTTAAGAAATTAGCTTCATTTATCTAGGCTTTATTTTTAGCAGCTAAACATAAGCTTTGTAAGGCTTTGTGCTTTCACATAATGACAAAGGAGTGATGACAGTGGTAAGTCACCTGTGCTAGAGGGGGTAGAATGTGCATGTTTGTGCTAATTTTGAGATTGTCTACTGCTGTTGTAGCAGTAATGAAAGTCTGCCCTAATGAATATGAGATCTGGGTAATTTATTTTGTGACTTCTTCAAGTGACCTTCTATTGCGCTATGTTTAGTTTTGCATTTTGCTATGTTTTTTATGCTTATAACTATAATTGCTTAAAAAAAGAAAACCAAAAAACAAAACAAAACAAAAAAAATGAAGCAGTTCTTTAGGGCTGTGTATCATCATCAAGGAAAGGAGGAAAGAATTAACCAGGTATTTTATGGTGTGCAAGTAAAGTGAAATTGTCACACATGATCCTTCTTCCTAGGCAAATGAGCCACATGTTTTTCTGGCCTTCTGGTAGATATTGTTGGACTGATATTTTGATTTTGTGTGAAACTGTTTTACTGGTCTGTCAGGTTTGGCCAAATGCCAAGCTTCCATCAAAACAGGAGAGCTTTGTTAAAATTTCTGTTGGAAAACAGTCTTAAAGCTGGAGATTTTTTTTTTTTTTTTTTAAACCCCTGGGCATAAAAAGCAGCTTTGCAACTCGAACACTTTTCTGTCACGCGGATATTTCAAGTCTTGAGTTCCTACTCACTTTGATTCAGATAAAAAGCCTTTAACCCCAGCCTGCATTGGTTGCCAAGCTGATAGTTATTCCTGTGTGAGTAACCCTGGAAATGTTTTTCCCTTTCCTTTTAATCTTTTATGAAGAAACCTTTTTTTCTGGGATTTATCCTGATAAAGTATTCTGCAATGGGAACATTATTTTCTGCTTAGTTCTGTCTGGATAGCTTTATTAAAATACCTTGACGTAGTCAGATAACAGGTGACTGATGTTTATTACAAATGCCAGACATTATCAGAGAGGGTTTGGTGGTGTGGAGCAATGGTAGTTGTAGGTAGATAAAGCAGAAAAGAATCGCTTCAATGTCTTAGAACCATTTTTCTGTTAAAAAAGACATAAACTTTAACCCCCTTGAGGCTGGTTTTATGCATTTTCCTACATCCACATGGCTAATTTTAGACACCAGTTGATAATTCTAATACCTGTGATGTTCACTGTTGTTACCTGTATGCTATAAATGGGAGCTAGACCTTTATGCTTTTTGCTGTTAAAAGATCTCATAAACTTGTTTCTTCGAGGGACTGCATAAGACAGGTGTCAAGTAGGATGGGAAGTAATTTAGCTTCTGGAATGCTGTGGGTAAGTTTCACAAAGGCAGAGGGGCTGTTCCCCTTCAGGTATGTCATTCAGGGGAGGTTTAACCATTATCACATATTTGTGTAGAATCCTGATTTTAAGATAGTAATTTTAATTTATTTGGAGAGAAGAAGAGTTATTTAGCACCTTTTCCTGTTCTTCCTGCTAGGAAATAATTTTCTGTTAAGGCCAGTTTTGAAAAAGTTCTGCCTTAAAGATGGCATTTCAAAGGATTTCCATATTGGCTGGATTCAGATGACTCACAGCCTTTCTCAGACAAGTTTCCTTGCAGTCATCTGTTGCATCATTGATTATTTATTGTGGTCATTTATCATTGAATCTGAATGTTCTTCTAGGATATTTTGATTCTGCTTCAGTTTCAGGGGAAAAGAAGAATGTTTTCCAACCAGTGAATAGGTGGTCATGGATCTACTCTAGGCCCTTGGGATTTAGGTTCACCTAATTGAATGAAAATTCTTGCTATGGAGATACCAAAACTTAGGTAACTTATAGGTTCATATTTTGACTGTCATGCAATCAATTAAAAATATTTATTTCTAGGAAGTAATTTATGACACCCTGAAATAGATGGGTCCACTAGCTGTGAAGGGAGCCAAGGAGGACTCAGGGAGGCATCAGATGGAGAAGTCCTAATGACTGTAGTCATGGAGTCTGCTTTAGAAGTAGGCTTTTTCTGGTTCCTGAAATGCTGCACAGCAGGCCTGAGGGGAGCTGAGGCCCACAGTATTGCTGTAGATCCCAAAACAAAGCTACATTCCTTTTTACAGCCTCCCAGTTTCCAGTCCTGGACAGACAGCAGCCTGCCTGATGGAGCTGGGAGCCTGAACCTTTGGGAGCCTGAACCTTTGGGAGCTTTCCCTTGCACTGCTGTGGCAGCTTAGAATGTTCTGCTCTCAGCAGAGCTGAGGAGAAAACTGGCTTTTTCTCTCACAGAGAAGTCAGATTTCTAAAGAACAAGGAGTATTTTAGGGGGCAATAAATATATTTTGAATTCCAAAATTTCCTACCATTTACCTGAGGTTGTCTCCCTTTCATTTCTGTCCTCCAAAATATTTTGATTCTCTTAATTATAGCTCTTGTCACTAAAATGTATTTTCTTTTATCATTCCTAGAGTATAGACATTTCTGTGATATAAACCAGAAGTACTTCGTAATGTTTGATTATTTAGGAGATTTTGAAAATGTCAGCATTTTAGATTTTTGCTGTTGTCACAACAATAGATAATTTGCATACTAATTTCCAATTTACTCAGCTTTAAATTTAGGTTGCCCAGAAAACTTGTGAGTGCCCCATCCCTGGCAGTGTTTAAGGCCAGGTTAGAGGTGATTTTTAGCAACCTGATGTAGTAGAAGGTGTCCCTTGTCTATGGCAGTGGAATTGGAACTACATAATCTTTAAATTCCTTTCTAACCCAAGCCATTCCATGATTCTATGATTCTATGATTCTATGAAATGTCTCAGGACTTTTCTAAAAGTCTTAGAGCTATCTATGGTTTACAAAAACTTCAACTAAAATAATCTGTGACTTTTCAGAGGAGGTAATTCCACTGAGAAATTATGTATTCTGAACAACACATATCCAGTTAACATAAATTAACCAAAACATTATTTTAGAAGCAAATTGTTTGATCCGAAATTGTTTGGAAACAGTTGACAAGGGTTTATTTTTATTTTTTTCCCCCTTCCAGTTGCATTCATCAGTAGATGACATTTTGTTACTCAGATAGGAGGTTTCTAATAAATGATGTCTATTTGCAGTGACATCTTTTTATTTTGTTAAGAGTGGCAAGCCTTTTCCCCTTCGCTTCTCCCCACTTTAAATTCCTCTTTTAAAATCCTTCCATTTGCCTCAACAGTACTGCTTTACAGAAATAAACACAATCAGTGTATAACTCGGGGCCTCTGACATGCTTGTAAATAGTGATTTCTGTCTACCTAGTTATTAATTGTGTCTTTTCCAGTCCTATTAAGTCCTTCTGTTATAGCCTGGCAGGGACATCTACATACTAGACCAGAAAGCAGAAAACCACATTTGTACTGCTGCATTGGACAAACTGTTCATCCTCTTAGCTCTTTTATTTTGTTGTCTGTAAAGTGAGGGTGATTCTAATCCCTTGTGTTTAGGTATGGCTTGGAAATCTGATTGCAGCAGGTTTTTTACTGTGACTTTACAATATGAGGCCAGTGCTTATTGTCCTCCAGGAACATGTCCCTGTGCTTGGGACCAGCCCAGTCCCCTCCAAAGTGGAGCCTGACCCACACTCCTCTCCTGATTGAGCCATCTCTGCTTTGCCCACAGGGCTATCCCCACCTTCTTCATGCTGCTGGAGTCCAAGTAACATGTTCACTAGAGTCTACAGAATGTTGTAACTAATAGGGCACATTAAAATCTTGTAGATACTACAGGCATTTTTAACCTAAATATCATGGAAGAAGCTTGTCTTTGAAATTTTACAATAATTTCAGTTAATAACTCTACGGCCTTTAAAATATGTATTTCAAAATATTCAAAGCTAACTCTGTTCTGAAATTAAAGAATGCTAAATAGAAACACAGAGGCAACTTCTGATGCAGTGTTAGGCAGAAATTAAAAGCCTGCTTTGGTTTTCTTTGCATTAGAGCTGAACATCTGGAGATTTCAGGAGGTAGCCAGGCAAATTCTATGGAAGACACTTGTCCTCTCTCAATACACTTTCCCAGTGAGAGGATATAGGTTCTGCTCCTATGAGAATCTGAATCTGGTAGTAGTACCCCACTTCCCTGGTGTCTCTGTGTTTCCAAATTGGGCATATACCTATCACAAGTTCTTTAGATTTCAGGTCATATACATCAGAACTAGGCTGGAACAAGAAGCCTCAGGTGGACTCAGATGGAAAAGATTTACGTGCCTCTGCTTTAGCTAGATTATTTGGTAGGCTATGACTACGTTTCAAGGTACTTTTTTTGCAATGTATAATTCAAAGCAACAAAAGAGTCTTCACAGACTTTAACCATGTTTCTCCTCATAGGGAAAAGGTGTGAACCTGGGAACAGTCTGGAGTAAAGCTTTTCTTTTCACAATTTTGATTTTTTTCCCCCCAGTTTTGAAGCAGGTCTTTATTTCATGTTGTCAATCAGTTGAACTTTATAGTTTTAACTGTCTTTATATTGAACAAAATATTTAATTTGTTAGGAAACAAAGGATTTGAACTCTGAATTTATGGCAATTTTGTTTGGTTCAGTGTGACCAGGTGTATTTTTTTGCAAAATACACAGTGAAAAATATGGTAGGTGGGTTTTCTAGCAGCACAAAGTTGACAAGCCCATATGTCAGAGTCCTGGGAGCTTTTACTTTCTCTTTGCCCTTTTCCTCCTCTTCCTTCTCTGGTAAATCCACACTTTGCATACAGGTAGAAATAATTTCTTAGAAGCATCAAATGTCACCCACTTGATGAGGCTGCTCTCACAGAGTTTAGTAAAGAACCTAATAAAGCACAATGAAGGCTAACCCTAAGGCAGAGGAAGGAGTTTGGCTTGTGTGTCAAATCTGAAGAGTCATGTTGGACACTTCTGCTGAATTTGAGTTGAGAAACTCAAATTGAGGACTGTATCAAAGGACTCTGAGAAACAAACAACACTTCTGCTACAAACTGAGCTTCATTGTAAAAAGAAGTAGATTAATTTCAGATAGCTTTCTAAATTAGGAACATCTTGTTTGTTCTTCCTGACTGCCCGTGGGAGTTGGAGAAGCTTGAATTTATGTCCTCATAAAAAAAGAGAAGTACTAGGTGTTTCAGCTATGCTCTGTTGCTCTTGAAGTGTGTGTAAATCTGCACTGGAGATGTGTTAGGACACGAAGGCACATGGCATTTCACCTGCAGTATTACTGGGGAAGCACCAGCAGCACCTCTGCTTATGGCACAGAGGATCTCTCTTGGACTGCTCATTGGGGAGCCTGAGTAAGAACATGTGAGGGTTAGAAAATGAAAGCAGGACAGGCAGCTCAGGCCTGGCATTGTGAAAGCAGGACAGGCATTGGGAAGCTAAAGAAATCTGAAACATTCAGTTGAGACCTGTCTTTAGGACATTATCATAGACTTTTGTGGCACTTGTTGCAACTGCTCCATGCTTTGGGCTCATAGCAGAGCTGTCACTGCAGCATCACCAGGCACAGGCAGAAGTTACTGTGGAAATCCCAGGGAAAAACTTCCTACTTTTCAATATCTGTAATCTTTCAGCTTCTAATAACATTTAAGTTGTTGGTATAATAAATGTGGAGGAAATATAAGAGATTTAAAGAGGGTTTAATATTAATACTCAGAAGATGTTGTAATTTTTTCTCTAGAAGCGTACCTGTTGGCTCTCCTGAATGCTGGTGAAAGACACCTCAGTCTTTTACTGGCTCTCACAAGTTATTGTTGCAGTACCACAGGGATCTGGAGAATGAAACTGCTTTTGATTTATGTTTAAAACTTGCTTTTTAAACTTGTATGTTTTGTAAAGGGCTTTTCAGGACAAGACTCAAATTGAAGGGTGGAGTGGAAATCCTGGTGTGAGAAAAATCAGCAGCTGATAGTTGAGGATGCTAAGGAGACTAGTTTAAATTTAGTTGTGCCCATATGTTCACATGTTTATAGTATAGGTAGGTTTCCTAACACAACATGAGTGAACGAGCAGCTGTCTGGAGCTGGCCTTAATTCTAGTCCAACCAGAATAATCTGACGGGGCTGGAGTTGAGTCCTGGGGGGAAAGACTTGTCCAAAGTGTAGAGGGCATTAGTGTCTGCACAGTGTGAACAGGTCTGAAGAGCACATGATAGATGTTTTGGGTGCATAAGTAAGCTCTCTCAGGTGTAGTTAATTCTGTGCATTTTTGGCCTGTCCTTCAGAACGAGTTACCTGTTTCTCACTATTCCATCTTGAAAGAGTTAAAGATCACTAGCTCAGGGGAGATGTCTCTGCATCATTAGAGGAAAGTCACCTGTTACTATATTGAGAGACATCAAAATAGGAGGTCTGGAATCTGCCTCCTTTAGTATCTTCACACATAACTGAACACCTGTAAGAAATTAAGAGATGATGCCAGACTTGACAAGGAATGATGATGCTGTTAACTCTTTTAGCCAAGCAGACAGTGAAGGAAGAAGCCATAGTTATGGAAGTTACAGTTATGTATAGTTATATAAGTATATATATATAGAGTTATAGTTACAGTTGTGGCTCAGCAGCCTTGAGGAATATGTTTTGGTTTGGAGTTTTTGTCAGTTTTGTATTACACATCTTGAGAGAAAATACGTATTTGAAACTTCCATGGTTTTTCAGTCTGACTCACTACTCTGCAAAATGCGCTTGATGGCTGGCTGGATGGATGGTTGATGAAGTTGCTGGTGGGTTTGGATCTTTGTGCTGATATACATCTGTTATACAACCTGAAATTATAGACTGCACTGCATTTCCTAGTAGCTACAAGGTGGAGTTTGTATCTTCTGTTAAGTTCACAGCCTGAAGAGAATCTGTTTCTATAAATTTGTAAAAAAGGACATATGTGACTGAAGGCAAATTTGTTTCATTTGTTTAAGCTTATAAATCTATTTTGTTATTAAAGTTAAGATGTGATTCGGTAGCAGGGTAGAGGGTTATCTTCTTATGTCCTCTTGAGTAGTCACTATTGTTGGGCATGCACAGCTGGAAAACAAGACCTGAAGGAGAATACAACTGGGTAACAATAAAGGAATGAGAGTACAGTAGGTAGGGAGTGAAAGACAGGATGTGAGAAACAGTGGAAGTTCAGTGCAATCTGAACACATCAAGAAAATATGCATGGTAGATGCATAGCCAGTTCTCCATGATAAGAGAGAAGTATTGGAGGCAAAGCAGGATGTAAAAAAAAACATGTCATTGAATCACTGCAAAATTTCACTAGATAGGATGGGAGATTCCTTAAAAAGCTCTTATTTTTTATTTCATTATCAAGTTATATATTTCGAAGCTATATATTGTGGTCCATGTTCTAATAAAGTTTAGATTTAGAGATTGAAAGACCTATCAGTGTTTTTGAGGCATCATCAAAACATGAACCAACTTTGAGCTCCTCAGAAACCTAGCAGGTATTTTGAGTCTTGTGATATGTTATAGAATACTTTCATTTTCTGTTGGTGGCAGTGAGTGCCTGGGTAGTCTCTGCTGAGTGTGTCACCACTCTATTATCAAAAGATTCAGAACTGGAAGATTTACTCCTTGTTAGTGAATAATCAAGTTGATCTGAACTGATTCTGCACATTTTCTTATAGATGCCATGAGTATAATTCAGATTATTTTCTGGTTAGTAGCTAAATATCTGGACTAAATAGTGTTTCCAAAACAGTCAGGGTAATCTAAGTGGGATAAACAGTTTGATTTTATTTGGGACTTTTTTGGTTTGTTTTTTTTCCTCTAGGAGCATTAGGTAGAATAAATGGAATTTCCCAGTTTTAGCCATGCCTTTTTTTCCTTGCTAGTCAGTCTTGAAAACAGAGTTCCAGAAAATCAAAGTTTTTTGTGCTGAAGTCCCTCAGAGAAGTTTGAGTTGAGTGACTGCCTGTCACAGTTTCCTGTGATTGTCCTGTATCATTAGTGTCAAATTTGCCGATTTCCTTAAAGCCCAGATCCTGGGGTCATATAACTTCATAATAGTTTGTTTTCTTTCTGTGTATTCCAAGTTTTCTTGGATAGCAGAGATGGGGAGAAGACAAAAAAGCCTTGAAGGTGTGGCCCGAGTTAACCTCAAACTCAAAAAATAAGCAGAGAGTAGCTTCAGTGAAGAGGCATGGTTTTGTAATACTGATGATAGAAGAAATTACTCTCTTATTTGGAATTCGAAAAGATTCAGACTGTGTTCTTCAAGTGCAGGGAATTATTTTCCTGTCTCTGTTTGAAAATCAGTTTTTCAAGCTGCTACTCTTAAGATTTCTGAATTGTGTTTAATACTACAGATTACAAAGCCTTGCAATCTGAAGGTTGAATGGACTTTTCTCTTTTTAGAGGGAGAATGTGGGAAAAAAGTTATCTCAGGAAACCAAAGCACCCATGCATTGCTTCCCTTTCTGTCTCTCCATCTCACTGTATTCTCACCAAGAAAACATGCAGGTGCTTGTGTCTATAATAGAATAAAACATAGGGAATAATCTGCTCTTTCTTCCCTGGTTAAAGAGCATTCCCAGGTAACATTTAGTTGCACTGCAAAAAAGAAAGAACTTCATCTTTAGTATGACTTGCTATTTTCTGGTTCAAATAGTTCTTACTAATCCACTTCTGGTAACTCATGACATTACTTGGGTATATGATTTCTTAAAAAATAAATACATGAAAAAAGCAGAACACCCTCAATTATACTTTTTTTGGTAACGCTGCCTCATTTTCACTTCTGTTTCTGTTAGTGGTTTGGGAGTTTATAAGTGAAAACAGCACCCCTTTGTGAAAGACGAATGTAATGCTATTTAAAATGTTTAAAAAAATGTTAACGACACTGTAAGTGTAATGATATCAAAAATTCTTTTTAGCTCTTCTGTGGGAATTAATGCCAGTGCATTTGTGCTTTCCTAGACAAATAAATATTTTTCTAAGTAAATATGGTATTGTATTCTTACTAACAACACAAGCTTCCACTTGTGTGATGGAACCTCTGTAATCTTGTTTTATAGAGAAACAATAATGTTTAGCTAATAACAAATATGGAAATATATTTATTTCCTTTTCACTATAGGAATATCCATTTCTCAATCACTGTTCCTTTGGATTCCTGTATCTCCAGTAATATTGCTCCTTCATGAAGAGGACTGAAATGAAATTTGCATTTAATAGATCTCATGTTCCTGTGATTTCTTTGTAAACCAATTTTGTCTGTAAACAAATCTGTTCAGACAGTGTTGGTGAATGATACGGTTTGACAATGAGGATTTATGTTAAAGTATAAGGATTAAATAACAATTTATAAAAATACATAGTATTCTACTAAGTAAACTTCTTACCTTCCTACTTTTCTAAAAGTTGTAAGTCAGTTTATTGATCCAAATTTTTCACAGTAGAGATTTTTCTGTCCACTATAAAGAATAAATCCTTTTATTTTGTACATTCTTGAACACTAAATTGAAACGTAATTGTTTTATCAACACCTTTATTTTAAATGAGTTTTTTTTTTTTAATTGGAAACAGGTTTATTTATCCTTGATTACTATTTAATGCTTTTTTAATTGTTAATCAGGAGTTTACATTTGTGCACTAAATTGTAAGTACTGATGAAAAAGAATAATTCTTATTTCTTTTGGCTTTCAGATTTATATATTTAAACCTGCACAAATCTCAACTCAGTCTACTCAACTCAACAAACTGTCATGTTGAAATGACAACTTTTGATTTTTGTAATTTCATAAAGTAATGCATCTGTGGTGGCAGTAAAAAAAATGAGACTGCTGCATTTGGATTTATTTGAAATCTGCTGCACCTGAAATCAGGAAAGCTTTTAAGTTGTTCAGCTATTGAAGAAAATTGAATCTTTGCTCTGCAATTTGTCTCTGACACATCTTATGAGAAAAGATCTTATAGGCAGTGGCTGAGGGAGCAGGGGTTTAGGCTGGAGAAAAGGAGGCTCAGGGGGGACCTTATCACTCTCGACAATCACCTGAAATAAGGCTGTAGCCAGATGGGGGTCAGCCTCTTATCCCAGGTAACAAGGGCAGGACAAAAGGAAATGACCTCAGGGTGTGCCAGGGAAAGTTTATGTTGGATATTCGAAAAAAAATTCTTCACTGGAAGGGTGGACTCATGGAAACAGGGTGCCCCAGGAAGTGGTGGAGTCACCATCCTGGAAGAACGTGTAGACATGGCACTAAGGAACATGGTGGTGGACATGGCAGTGCTGGGTTAACAGTTGGAATTAACATCTTAAAGGTCTTTCCAAACTATACGAGACTATGATTCTATATTTGCAATTTCTAATTATCACTTCCTAACTAGGAAAAAAATCTACTTTGTCCCAGTTCATTGGCGGTGCAACTTCTGTTTTTCTCCAATTTTTAGACTAGTCAGTAAACTAAAATTTCTTGACTGTAATGTGAATGGCTTATTTCAATATTTTGAGCCATTGGCAAGAAAATAAAACTAAATATAATACACTATGTTCTTGACAGGCATATTTCAGATGTGATGGTTTTGCATATCTAAGCAGAAGGAATATACTTAATTTAAGGACTTTTATGTATTCTGTCAAGAATTAAATAAAGTTAATAACAAATTATAGACCCGTGCCACTTGTATTGTGGAAGCTTCCTGAATATAACAATAGAAAATGGAATGTGGTGTAGGATTCAATACTTGGCATTAAAATTATCCTGTTATCCTCTCTCCATTAACAATTACCCTGATGGTTTTGAATGCTTGTAAAATAGGCTGTTTGGGCACTTTGAAATTTAGTTCTAAGTCATTTGGTGAAAGAAATAGAAACAGCTATCAGATATTTCATTGCCTAGTTACAATGAAACATTCACAGCCTGCAAGGAGATAAGTAGCTAAGCTTGTGAAAATAAATGAAATGTTTAAATATTGAATTCTAAAAATAGAAATTATTTAGGAAGGGGAGAATTCATTCAATTAATTCTTTGGTAAATTAGGTGCTATGTGAAATATATTCAGTTATATATGTAAATGTCATCTATGCCCATCCTTTTTTGCTTTCACCATTCAATGACATCTTCAGAGAAATCTCATTCTTAAATCCCATTTATTTACTGATTCCAAGGGCAGTGCATTAGTCAAATTTTATACATAGGTTAAATGATAATAGAAGCTGTCATGTTGTTGTGCTTTCGTATTTTTTGAGTGTGAACACAATTACATTTATTGTTTGACAAAGGCTTTTCATGGAAAGATAAAGTAGGAATTATTGCAAATTGAAGACACAGTAATTACTTAATTCTGAGATCTGTTGCTTGAAGCTTTTTTCCTTTTCAAGAGGAACATTAAGCAGTATTTTGTATAATGTCAATATTTTGCTGTTGGAATTTAGAATCGAGAATATGCCAGGTAGAACTAAGGTGGTCATCTACAAGGACAGCTCCAAAACATAATACTAGAATGTTATTTTATCTACATTAATAAGGTTCAGTAAGACATATTGGGTAATTTTTGGGTTATGTAAAGTGAAAAGAACAAATAAAAACTGTAAAAGCAAGTCTTCTTTAACATGGAATTTATACAGTAGAATTTTTAGTGTTTCTAAGTAAATTGAGAGAGTGAATAAAGTTGCAAAGATGGGGCTTTCTCATCAGTGGAAGATGATGCTTTTTATTTAAATCTATTAAACTGTGACTGGTGCCATCTAAGTAAGCTTGGAAGTAGAGACCAGCTTCTTCTCAATATTCCTGTGTATAACATAAACTAAGATATCATTTAGATATTAAGAAATTGGAAATCTTTGAATTTTAGTGTAGTAGAAGAAACATGGGTCAAAAGTGGAAGGCAGTGTTTAGGCAGGAATTTCCCAACAAATCCATTTGTTGCAAGATCAGAACCAACAGATCTATACAGTATAGTCCAGTAGGAAGAGAAATGCAAATTATTAATTTACTAAAATTAAACTACCATGCTCGTGTAAAATTGTGATTTTAGAGCAAAGTGTTTTCTGAACAACCTGATCTTCTTCCCTTTCCAACAAATACTCTCCAGAAATAATATGTCTGGTAAAGGAGGCTGTTAATTGTTACGCTGTAGACAAGTCTGTAAAATCCAATCACCTTGTAAATCTGAACAGATATAAATTATTCCAGCTAGCAGCCAAGTTCCTGTAATTCTACTGATGATCAAATTTGTTCAAGTAAAGCCATATAGCAAGAAACAAGTCTTATGTAGCTTGAAATGCACTGTGAGACCCAGAGACAAAATGTCAGCGCCCACAAATGGAAGGGAGCACATTTTGCAGTTAACATAAAAACATTTGCAGCACAAAGGGGAGGATGCCAGCACAAAGAGGCTTTCAAGAAAAGCAACCATTTTGCAGAACTCCAACCTGCCTTCATAGTTTACTGGGAAATTTCTTAAAGGTTGTGGAAGTGTCAATGACAATGACAGCACAGGAACGTGGGAGGACTCTCTGTCTCTTAACCGTGCTCTCAAAGCGGGGTTCTGCAGGGGATGAGCTTGTGATGTGAGACACAAACGGACAAAAAGTAGAGTTAAAAATAAACACAAAAGTTGAGTGCCCTGTAATCATCATGAGAACGGAAAAATAAGTGAGCAAAGAGAAAGCCACCTCATTTCAGAACAAGCACTATTATTACTTATGGGAACAGGGAATAATGGAAGCTATTGCTTTTCTGAGTTCACATTATGTGCTTTTCTCTTCTGGCCTGAATAGAGCAAAACTTGCTTTCAACAATATTTTTCTCTCAAGTTTTTAATTAAAGTGTAGTTTTCTGACGCATATTTTGAGATATTGAAAAAAATATTATTAAAATGAGAGAGCACTAGCGTATAAAATAAATGTTCAAATTTTATCATTTCCTATTAATAATGAGGGAAAGTAAAAACACAGTCAGAAACTTGGAAACATTGAGACACCAGGTGATAGGACAGTCTAATAAAGAAGTTAGGAGTGTATAAAGCTTTTGAATGCAAGACCTGTATCACTGGAACAGCTGAAGACTTTAATAACGAAGGATGGTTTTAGATGCCTATTTAGGATTTTATCATCTTTAAAGGAAGTACAAAGTTCTGAATTTTGAATTCCCCATTGGCAATGTACTTGCTTCAGGAAGCTTGCCGTTACAATTGTATAACACACATTTCAGAGGACCCTGCACTTTTATGTGCTGGAATGACAATGGCAAAATGAATGAAAATGGCAAAAACAAGGCAAAATGTAATGTGACCATCTGCAACAACTTTACCTGTTTGAGTACTGTTGCAATCGAACAGAAGCAGTACACTTGAGAAGAAGATGACTTTTGAAAACTGGGAACAGCCTTGCAGCAGGAACTGAAGTACCTGAATTGAGAATTGAAAAAAGAAAATGTAATTTTTACATGGATTTTTTTTTCCCCACTTCTGGAGTTGAATTGCTTAGTGGAAAGTGGAAAGAGACATGTTTAAAGTTTTAAAAAGTATCCAGATACTAATCTGAAGCAACAATAAGTTTCCTTGCAGAAGTCAGTGAGGGTTTGAAGACGTCTTGAACTGTGGTGTAGTGGATGAGGTCTAGCCTGCCTGCAGGGGTAGTTAGTTATTATACAAAGCAGAGGAAGAGAGATGGTGAGAATTCCAGTCCAACACACCCTACATACACACACATTACTGTTAGAGTACTCTTGTGTGAGAAGTCAGGAAAAGGGGGTCTTTTCACGTCCCAGGCCTTACAAAATGTCAGGGAGATGTGTCTGGAGTGGATGAGACACTTTGGACATCAGTGGGTATTTTACTTCCCAGGTTCAAAAGGAATTCCGTGGTTGCAGGATTTTGGAGGTTGACTTTTTGTAAAAATCAGAAAATTATAAAAAATAATAGGGTTTTATTTTATTTCAATAAAGTTTAATACATAAGGGAGAAGATTACTAACAAATGCTGACTGTAAGATCAGCGAGCAAGACATGACAGCCAAGTCATGGTGACTATCAGAGTACCATAAACCTTAAATTGAAAAATGCTCTATTTTTTTTTCTGGACCAATATGACTGGTACTTTTAGTAATAAAATATCCCAAAGTGAAAACTTTAAGATGGATGTGCAAAGAATAAATGACGAGTAAAACATGAAGGACCTGGAGCTGTTATGAGTTTGGTGCTCTGCTATCTGAGCAGAATGTATCTCTGAGTAAAAGTAAAAATGGCTTTTACTTGGCTCACTGAGCAACTCATTTTGTGACAGATTGGTAGCTGACTGGGTAGTGCAGTTTATTCTCCATAAGAATGTGAATTAATGTGAGATTACTCCCCCCATTAAGCATTTGCTGGTTAGCAGGCTTTTATTTAGTACCTTTTCACAGCAGAGGGAGGAAATAAATAATGACAGTAAAAAAAAACCAAAAAACCTTCTGGTAAAAACCCAAAAATTAAAACTCCAGTGGATGCTAAGGGACTAATTTTAAAAATATACAGTAGGTATATTCATCAGTGTTCTTTTAGCATTTTAAATTCATCTATGTCTTAACATTCATATTTAATAAGTTTTTTCCCTAATTTATTTTAAATCTGTAAAGTTTCTAAATGCATCTGTCCTGACAGTGTGTTGGAGTGGGGAAGTACATGTGAAAGCCATTCTCTCTGTGAACAGAAAATATTCACAATTCAAAATATGAAGTGTCATAATTGTTCTATAGCAAGGGCTGCACTCAGCCTGTCATGAGTTAATGTCAAAGCCATTTTTGTAGCCACTATTTGAGAGAGAAGACATCTTAATTAAACTCTGCCTTTGTTGAGGGCATCAAAAAAGCTACTGACAGAGTTTCATGCTAACTGCAATCATGCATCCTGCCACCACCACTGACAAGGAAAGAAAGCAGGAAAAGTGGGCTGCAAGTGGCTGCTGTCACACAGATGTTGTAAAAGGGAGGCTTGAGGAGCTGTTGCTTTGTCCATTCAATACGGCTTTGAATTTTAAGAGACAACCTCTAATAATGACAAGTCAGAATAATTTTTCCCAATGTAGGGCATTGCTGACATGTCATGCTGAACTGTTCAACCTCAGAAGTCAAGGCGCAAAAGAAAATTGATAAAAATCGTTAGGAGATGTTAAACTGTTCCATAATTTTTGATGCATGGTGAAGTTTTATTCTCTTTTTTAGTTTCATTTCCCCCAAAATCAAGGTCTTTAAACTTAAATAGAAATTATCTTGTTCACAAAATAACCTCACTGTGGCAGCTAAGACTTAAAGAGAGCTAGTAGCAAAATTTCTATGATAAAGTCATGAGAGCCAGGAGCTCTTTGGTGAGGTTATCTGCTCTCATCCTTTTTCTGGTTTATTTTTTTGCTGTATTTTCTTGCCATTATATCTTTCTTACATGTGGGAAGATAAAAGCGAGTGTGGGGGGTAAAGGGTAAAAATAAATGCTGGTCTGTCTGTCTTTGTCACTGTGGTGAGAGTTAAGAAAAGGTGACACACCCAGTACACCTGTGGACAGGCAACACCAGTCTGCTGCTGTTGTTTCTGGGCATTGCTGCTCACTCCTGCTGTCTAGCAGACAGAAAAAAAAAAAAATTAAAAGTATGGTCAACAAGGATTTGAGAAACTCATTTGTAAATCTTCTGAAGTTAAGACTATTCCTGTAAAATTATTAAGAGGCAAAGGGTAGATTAATGCTACAGAAATACAGGGGTTGGCAGAATTCTCTTCTCTGCTTGTTGCTCAAGTGTCTCAAAAAGGACCAGAAAGAGTAATTTATCTTTTTGCAAGGAGAAGAGATAAACTTCTTGCCTGAGAGGATTGTCTGCTTCATCTTGGAGATATTTACCTTGAAGCTGTAAGGAGTGGTCTTTGTGATTATTGCTTATTATGACTTGCATCAAGATTGATGTGTCATTCCACTTTCATTCAGGTATAATTTTGGATAGATGGTAAAGTAGGGTTAATTTTAAATAATGTTTTTGATGAAAACAGATGAATTAGTATTAGAAAGTATATTAATTTGCCAATTTAGAAAAATGAATAGAATGAGAATAAAGAACAACTTTGAAAGTGACTCCTAAGTTTGACATTTTTCCCTTGAAGCAGTAGATGTAATAAGCTGGTGACAGTGAGTTGACTGTATGTTGCCTTCCTATGAAACTCCTTTGCACTAGAAAATGTTGATAAAAAATCATCTGTTCATTATTCCTTGGGTATTGAAAGTGTTTTTCAAAATGCTTATACTTTTCCTGTAAATAATTTTTAAAGATCTAGTTTTAATAATATTTTTATTATACTTTTATTTAGTCCTTAAAGATTCCTTTTTAATGAGTGTTGAGCAAGCATGTGTAGAATTGTCAATTTGAAGTACACATTGAAAGCATACATTGGCAGGAATAGTGCCTCTGTAAAACGAACTCACTTTTCATTTTTAAATTATGAAAATACTTTTGAATCACCGGATGAAGTTGATGGAGACAGTACATTCAAATGAATTACAGCATAACGTGTTTAAAATTTTAAAAAATATTTGTTTCTGAGTATTCATATATAAAACCAAACTTCTGATAATGTAAAATTAACAGGAAGCAAAATTTTCAGTTAAAATAAATTTTTAAAATTTAAGTTGTAATATGCTTATATGATCTTTGATGGTCCATGTTATTTATTTCCATGCCTCAGAAATCTTACAGTGTTACTATTTATAGTAACAGTTTATTATATTTACAGTTTATCTTGTATTTTTAATTTACATGAGCTTATTGTTTAATATGACTTTGTCATTTGGACATTCAATAAAAATATTTTTAGGATAATTTCATAGAGCTGAGACTCTATAGAAATTTCAGTGCATACCATTTAGAGGCAGTTTTGTTTATCACTGTTTGTTTTCACGTCCCCTTAGGATACTCTAAGTAACCCAGCATGATTAATTGGGAGAGCAATTATACACAAATTTTGTATTCTGCCCACAGGCTTGCATGAAAATACTTTCTGTCTTCCTTCGAAGTTCACATGTTTATTTTATTATATATCTGTATCAAAGTATTTATGAATTTAATTCATTATTATAGAGCTAAGCATGATATGATATAGATATTTTAATGTCAATGTTCTCACAACTTTATGTACTGACTGCCTAGAACTGGGCCTAATAGTTAATGTTTAACAATATTAATACTGATATCACACAGAGGTAGTTCTGTTGAATTTTTTTAAAGATGTGATGTCTTCTTTTTCTGAACCAGTTTTGTGACAGCTGTTTGTGATTTGGTAAGGCAACATCTATGCTATGAATCAAAAAGTTTGTGACTTGGCACTCCCTGCCCAATTCTTGGCAAGTTTCATAAATGCAGAGTATTAAATGGAGTACCCTCATTGTTCCAGCTACCTGGATTTCCTGTAGCTTTAGCTTACTGAGAGTTTTTTCAGCTTTTCCTTGCTGCTGAAGAAAGATTATGTCTTGCCCTGAGTATGGGTGTTATTCCATAGGCGGTGAGGGGGTGGGAGAGAGCAGGTGAGTTGGACCTGCTTCCAGCTTGGTTAAAATATTCTGGGAACTTTAGATGGTATTGTAACAAATTACACCGGATAAGTTTACCACTTTTGCCAGGAAAGGAAACAGACCTTTTCCTCTCAGTTCCCTTAAAACTTACGTGCAGTACATTAAGTTACCTACGTATATGAAACCAGTAGGGTTTTTCAAATGTTTTGTTAGTTTTTATAATGGGCTATACTTGCTACTGAAGTCTAAAATTTTTTTCAGGGCTTGATATGGTTTAAGCTTTTGGCTGTGGGTGTTTCGGGTGTTCTTTTTTTCTCTGTTTTACTTGTATTAATTATAATGAAGGATGTTGGAGGTAGAGAACAGGACACAGAACTGACCTAACAACACTCTGTAGAGAGATTTTTCTCCATCAGCACACATCCTGTTGTAGTACTTACTTTTAAGACAGCATTGCTGCTTCACCAAACATCCTCTTACAGTGAGAGGAGTAGGGATAACTCTTGGAAAAAGTTTTGAGGCTAGTGACAAAATATGTTTGTCTTTCAGATCCCCAGCTCAAGGGTATAGTGACCAGGTTATATTGCAGGCAAGGCTACTACTTGCAAATGCACCCCGATGGAAGTCTCGATGGAACCAAGGATGACAGCAGTAATTCTAGTAAGTGCCTGCCCCAGGGGGATGTGTTAATCGCACACGCAGATCGCATCGCTCGAACGTGAATGCACAGGCACCCTGTGAATGCCTGCCTTTGGAGGGTTTCTGAATGTGTTTTGTCCCGAGGAGGAGGGTTCTGTATGTTCCAAGCCTGATGACCACCAGCATGCCTCGTGCAGGACATTGGCCTAAATGTGTTGCCTCTGAAGGGGAAGGCGTAAGTGCTCATGGACCTTAGGAGGGAAATATTTAGGCCAATGATTGTCTTCTGGTAGTTTTATAAAAGTGGTAAAATGACATGAAAATAATTTTTTAATAAAAACTCTTTGACGAAAATTTCTTATCCTCCATTAAATAACAAGACATGGAAACTAAATTTTCCAGAAAAATCTGAATTTACAAGCAGATAAATTTATGCTGAACTATCAAAGACCTTCATAAAACACACACTAAATTACCTTGCTGAAGGTACTAAAAGTTCTGGGGCTAAAAATCCTACGCCAGCCAGAATTCCAATTGTGTTAAGAGATTTTCTGCCACTGTTGAGATAGCAAAAGTGGCAGTTTTTAAAAGTGTTCCAAACAAAAGAGGTCTTGAAAGGCCGTGTGGGTTGCTGCTTTGATATGCTTTTCCCATGATACTGCAACGTATTTTCGTTCAATGAGCATATATATTATGTTTGATAACTTCAGCTGCAAATGGTAATTAAACAAACCTATTCTTACTCTAGAAACAGTTGATTTGTGTTTTGTTTATTTTAATTATGACATATTTAAGTAACATTTCTGTGTCATCTTGAATTTTATTTTAAGCACTTTTAATTTATCTTCTTATTATGCATCCATAAATAACCCCTTAGTTTCCTTAAAACTATTGAAATTAGGCTGCAGAAATTAAGGTATTTGAGGTTTCTGCCTTACATTGGTAAGGTCCCTATTTTAATGGATGCACAGCTGTCATTTATAACACCTTTCATCAGCAGATAGCATGATCATCTTTCATTGTTTGTTTTGGAGGTTTTTTTAATTGAGAAAAATTGGTTAATATATTTTTATGTGTATTTCTCTGCTTGTTTTCCAAGTGTTGTTGTTCCCCTTCCATGCCCTCCCCATCCCACCCCCATCCTTGTTTCTTTTCTTCCCTCCGTGTCTCCATCACTTGTGCTCACTTCAGTACTGGAGTGCATACTAAGACCTTAAACAGGACAAGTTAATTCTCACTTTTCATAGAAGCTCTGCCTAGATGAGGTCTAAGAACTGTCTTAGGGTATAAGTGAGTATCTCTTTCCCTCTGCTCATCTATCTTATTTTCAGCTTCAGCGAGAAGGTGTGTATGACTGCAACAGTTTTGTAATGTTTTATTGTTATTTCTGAGAATTTTTTTAACTCTTAGATCTCTATGAGTCTTTTCAAAGCTACACCACAGTGCCTTACTTTTCTGTTTTTGATGTTGTCAGATTTACAAATTGTCCTCTTATTTTTTTTTAATTTACTCTTTCTCTCCCCTCTTCTGTGCATTTCTGATTTTCCAGCTCTCTGTCCAGCTCCCTTATTCTTCTTTTTCCAAAATACAGAATGAATATTTTGTATTAGAAATATTCTGAAATATTGAACTTCTCCAAACGCAACCAAATACTATATAGAAGTAATAATTTGTTTTAGTCCAAAATTATTTTTTGGCTAAAAAGTGTGGGGTTTTTTTCCACAAAGGCATTTTTTTCTGTCTTTAGCTGGTAGGATTATTTTTTTCTAAACTACTTCAATTTTCCAATATATATTAGTAAAAACAGTTTGGAATGGAAGAATGCAAAATTAATGTGTTTGCAGGAAGGCCTACACTGCATCTGAAATTTTGTTGGTATAAATGTATCAACACTGTATTAAGAGCTGAAAAGATTTACCTATTTGGTATATTCATTATTGTATGAATATGTGTTTGTTTCTTTTGTGTTGCCAGTCTTAGTTTTTTCCCTTTCCACTCTGTTGCCTTTCATCTCCTGTTGAACATTTTTTCCTTATTGCTTTTGTTTATTGCAGCATATGTTGTTTTTCCTTCTCTCTTTCACTTTAAAACAATAGTTTTCTCATGGATAGAATTTCTGGTGTTTTGATATTTTAGTTTGTGAGCTCCTTAACATGATAATTTCTGTCTGAGGCTTAAAAGTGACTCACTTTTGGCAGCTGTCCAAGGGAGAAAATCCTGCTTCTGACCATGGTGTTTGCAGGATGCCCACTTAATGTGTCCAGTGGGTGAAGGGATGGACTTGTATCAGCTAGGACAGAGAGAATACTTACCTGGATAGTGAGGATGACTCCCACTCAGAGTGTGTTCCATAAAAAAAAGGAAATACAGACTGCCAAAGGGTGTGCATCTCTGCCAGCCTTCCACCTGTCTTCTGCACTATTCACTGTCCCTGAAGAGAGCCCACTGAGTCACTGGGTGTCAGAGAAGCCAGAGGGGGAGCAAAGAGAGAAAAAAGATGCAATTTCTTTTTTGTCTTCAGCAAGGAAACTGAAGCTTAGTCATGCTGCTGCTTTCTGTGCTGTTGCCATATATTCTGTGTCAACCAGTTAGAGAAGTACTTGCAGTTAAAATTCCCTCCAAGTGCCTATATCATTTTGTACTCATTTTATATGTATGTCAGTAAACATAAGTTTTACTCACTTTTGGAGTCACAGTGTTATAGAGGGGTAGCTCAAACTAAGATTATGATTTGCTTCTATCTGAAGTCAAAATCAGTTGTGCCTGTGGTTTTAATCAGCTGCTCATTGCCCCAATTTGACTAAAAGTTGCAGACTGCAGAGAGAGATGACAACATTTTTAATGTATCACTGTGTGCAAACACTTGCACTTGAAAAAGAAAAAAAGACATGATGTGTAATTGAAACCCTGAATGTACTTTTGTCTGCTCATGTTGATGGCCATGATATTAGAACCCAGCCTAAACAGACCAACAGGTTTCAGTTCATTGCTGTAATTTCTTTTTATAACTTTTCCAAGATAATGATGTTTCATGAAACAATGGCAATTAATGCACCTATTGGTTATTGGTGCTGAGTTTCCTAAAATCACTTCACCAAATCCAGGCTGCTAGCCAAACAATCTTGTGTGTACAGTCTGCATTTATTTAATTTTCTTTGCCCCACTCTCAGTGATACCTTGTTTTAACTGCTTTTCTTTTTACATTTAATTTCTCTAATGCCCTTCAGTTTCTGGTTTGCTTTTGTGTCTTGCTTGTAGCAAAGGCAGGAGTGACTGTGGTTAAAGCTGTAGCTTTGGTTACTTAGGTCCTACTCAGTGTAGCTGTCCACTCTAATTTTCCTGGATTTTAGAGGGGAAAATGCAGCTCACTTCACTGGCCTCATCATTATTAATTAGGAAAAACAAGATACTACACAGAAATCATAAAGAGATAGAAACTATTTCCATATATGCTTGTAGTAACAAGCATTATATTCTCCTTCTGTCCTCCACACCTAAACCAGGCTTTGATCTATCTTCAAAGTTTTGTCTCATGAATGATGGGTAGGTTTAGTAGGAAGATAAATTAATTTGAGAAACAGACAATTCTAACTTTAATTTCGGAGATTGAAACCCAGAATCTTTCAGCTCTAGACCTTGTTTTAATTCATCTAGAGTGTATCTCAGCCAACAACCACTGAAAAAAATGCAACGTAAATGATGATATTTTCCTTTATAGATGACAGACCTGATTGAACACTCAAATGTTGCAATTTGTACCCCTTATGAAATTACAGTTGTGTTGATAACATATTTGTAATATTCTCTAATTAAAAGAGCATTACTCATTGGTAGTCTTATTTCATAAACTGATAAATTAAAATATGAACATTATCCAAGAGACTTTGATTTGGCTGTGCTGTGCACATCTTTTATTATGCTGAAACATTCTTTACCTCCTCTGTGGTGCTTGTTACCTGGTAGAGTTGCTCTTCAGGAAATCCTGCAACCATTTAAGATTCCTTTATTTCACCGTTTAATGTATGCTTTAATGTTCTATTTATATCTTCCAAATTGAATGTGGAAGTATAAACTTTTTTATGTCTTTATAAAATACTTACCACTATCATATTTTAGTTTGAGGATACTCATAAAATAACCTTTGCAGCACCCTTATATGGTAAAGGAGATAATTAAATAGAAATAAAGCTCATAAGATTAGGAAAAAAACACCTGCAGTGCTGTTAAATTTGGATTAATGAATGTTAATTTTGGATTACTGCACTGAAATATCTGCAGCCTGATGCTTGCACTGTTTTTTATGGAAGTTTGTCTTCAAAGAATTATACAGGCATTTACTCATCTATTTACACCACCTCTGGGAGTTGGGTAAGCCTGTTTCTCCCAGTGGGATAATCTTAGTCTGACAGGTCAATGCTCAGTAATACTTAAAAAAAAAAAAAGTTTTAATTATTTCTTCTGTCACATCAGGCAGGTAGAATGGGTTTGCTCCATAAGAAATGGATGGACAAACCTCTAAACACCAAATTCCTTGCAGCCATTTGCCAATCTAAAAGATGTTTTGATGGAGTTGTCATTTTTGCCTGTGGGCCTGCAGATGAAAATAAATTGAAGAAATATTTGGTTTGATTTGACTGGAGATTTGGTGCTGTGGAAGGTTTTGTTAACTGTCACGAAGGCAGTGTGTGTGCAGATGAGGCTGCAAGTTCATAACTCTCCAGCAATTGGTCTGTAGCAAGATTCTTAAGAAAAACAGTGATCTGTAATGGCAATTTTCTGGTAGCTCAAGTCAGTTGCACCTAAATAGACTTTCACAAGTATATGGAAATGTCTGATTTCAGGCATTTCAGATTTCAAGTTAATGGACTGTGTTGATATAACATAAAAGAAGGAAAAAAATTCATGGTAGTTTTGTGTTTTGCTCAAGAAAGGAGTAATTTCTTATAAATAAAGTGGACTCAAACTTTTGCTAAAACTTTTTGAGGATTAGAATCCAACTCAGATTTGGAGTTCCTGCAAGTCTCCTCCATGAAACCTAAACAAATAACCCTTTTTCATGCCAATTGTTCCTGCTAACTGTCCCCACCCCCATTTTCTGAACTTTTTTTTGTGGTGGGAGTAGGCTTGCAGGCTTAGGAAAAGGAGGAGAACCCAAATGTTTTCTAGCTGTGGTTTAGATAGAATACAAAGCAAAGCTAAGGGAGTGTGCACAGTCTTAGCACTGAGAAGGAGGAAGGGTTTTACTTGCACCATTTTTGCCAATCAGTTCCCTTGTCTTCCCTGATGCTCCCACATCTTACCCTACATTTGGAATTGCCAGGCTTTCCACTTAAGCATGCAGCATGGAAACACTGAGCACCAGGCTTTGCTATATTTCCTGGGCTCTTGGAGGGTGCCCCCTCTCTCAGCTCATCTGTGGACTCACTGAACTGGCTTCAGGCACATAAAGATGTTCAGGGACCTCACTCCCCAGGTCTTGGTTTCAGAGAATTTTCTTAGAGAGGGAAGGAAGCAGGGGACATGGCTCTTTTTAGCAACCCCCTCAGATAAGAACATATATTGGGCTGTGCAGAACTGGAATGCCAGCAGACACTAGAAGGCTTTCAGCTTTTTTCAGAGCAGGTTTTTACTAGAGTGAGGTATAGCACAGGTGAATCCTAGGAATGTTTGAAATGTGTAATTGAACACAAAAGTCTTGCCCAGTGAAGAGTACTGCCCAGTCAGGTTCTGGAGGAAATCGAATTTCTTTCAGCTTGCTTCAAAGAGCATTAAGACCACACGCTGTGCCTTATTGGTGCATGTTTTGCTGTCCCCAGTATGAAACACATTGCTGAACATTTGTCAGTCAATAGCTGAATGTAGACTGGCCTCCCTAGTTTCACTCCAGTCTGAAGGATTCTGAGAAACTAATTGAATATTCTGAATGTGCAGAATTGCAGCATTTCAGGTCACACTCTAAAGTTTTAAGGGTTTAGACTAATTACAGGAGCTCTGAAAATCCCCAATTAAAATTTGGTGGCAGTAAAAGATGCACTACCTGCCCTCCACAGTGCTTTCTGAATTCACCAGCAACTATAAGCCACTTCAGTAACTTTACAGGCTGCACGTAACACTGCTGTGTTACAGGCCTGCAAGTCTTGTTCAATGGTGGTTGGATTTTTTTTCCTAGCTTTAGTGCTTTATTTTTATCAGTATTATGGCAAATAACATCTAAATTTCAGAATTTTTGACTGAACCACTATGACTAGGAGACATTTCATTAGCTAATTTCGTTCTCATGGCTGACTTGTCTTTTGTGTTCACCTCTTTTCTTTATATAAACATTGTTTGTTTTTCCTTCCTGGTGTCCCCTCAATTGTTTCTTCAGCCCCTTTAGCATGGTGTTCATAATACAGGTTTGCTCCTGTAATTTCTTCTAAGAAAAAATCCAAACTCAATTGCCATCTGATACTTAGTTTTGCTGTGATAGACTCCCCCTCCACAACCCACAACGGTGATTTTGCTGGTTTTGACATTGTTGCATTTGAGGATAATGGCATTCTAACTAATTTTTTACTTCCAAATTATATTGAACTAAAAGCCCTCAAGCCATGCAATGTTTAGCCTATATACTCTTAGGATATCTTTTCTGTGAGTGCCATATTTCGCTGTTTTGCATTTATTGGAGAGGGAAGCTTATCTGTACCAAATTTTTCTTTTTTTTGTCATATCCTAGCATAATGGAGAATTTTGGAAATGAAAGAAATTAAAATGCTATTTATTTATGCTAATTCTTGTCCTATCTTATATTTTTTTGTAAACCTGCCAAAATGTTTTCATTTCTTCTAGAGCTCTTTTGAATATATTTTTCTTTCCACCGCTCTAGGAAGAACTCTGCTATAATCCTAGCTTTAAATTGGCTTTGTGTATTCCTAAAATTATCTGATGTTACACATTCTTTTTCTGCGTGAAATGCCAAAGGAAAGGTGTCTCTTTTTTTATACTTGCTTATATTTCTAGTAGTCTACCTATGTTTTTTTTTCTCATTTGTGAAGACTTGATCATATTCATCATAAACAAACTGTGGATTTTTGTCCTTTGACCAAACAGGAATTTTCACTCTCTGAGAAATGTATTTATCTACTGCAATTACATGATCCTTTTGCTCTTGATTTGGGCTTTAGCTCTGGCATTCTGATTACAGATAGCCTCATACAGTTCACTTTTTGGTCACACCTATGAATGTCCTTCGGTAGAATCATAGTTCCCACTGCACATGTTGAACAAAGAGGTTGTGATTTTGGTTTTCATCCAAGGACTTGGGAGCCCTTGGCTTATGCACAATGGAAAAACATTTAGCATGAACTCTGTCTCATCCAGGTCTTTTCTTACAAGATTGATGTGTGCTTTGCATCTAATTCTCTAGCATGAGTCAGTAAATGTAATATAGGTGTGTGCTGGCATAAGTTTTAGAAGAATTGGTTCATGCCACCTACTTATACACTTGTGTTTTTCTATGGTGAGGCTGGTAAACTCCCACTCTTCACACTGATCTTTTTTCAGACAGTAATCAAAGTTGTGGCTGTTTGGATTACTACAGAGGGATATAGTATTTCTAAGGTATTTGTTATTACGTGGTTTTCTAATTATTTTCTAATTATTACCCCAAGTTCTGTATTCAGTTCAATACAATTTATGCACATTTAGAGTCAAGTACATATTTCAGTGCTTTTATGAACTATGATAAGATTCTGTCATTACCTGACAACAGTGTCTTACTGCTTGTATCAAATAAATGATTCACAAAAGCAAAAAAAAAAATTGAAATCACAGATCCCTTGACATCAGTTTTAATGAGGGCACCTCTTAATCGAAAAACATTAAAATGCCCAAGAAAATAAAGAGCTGCTTGCCAGAATCAAAGAAGCAAGATTTTCTGAGATAGTCTGATTTTAAAAATATAAAAAATTATATAGGGACTATTTTTCTTTATTTTTTTGCTAATGATGCTTATTATACTATTGTATTACCCATAGCATATTTATATCTGGTCATGTTTTTTCTTCACAGCTTTATTCAACCTTATACCAGTGGGGCTTCGAGTTGTCGCTATCCAGGGTGTAAAGACTGGGTTGTATATAGCCCTAAATGGAGAAGGCTTCCTCTACACATCAGTAAGTACCCTGCTGATCCCTCTTTGGGAGGCACAGCTGAAACTGAAGTCTACAGGAATGAGACACGTGCACTTTTAAGAAGTTCTGTAATGTCTGTATATGCTGCACACACCAAGCTTGTGTGTGGCATTATCTGTAAATGGGACACAGTAGAAATTACTGTGTGCTACGTATGAAAGTCTGAATGCTAGCAATCCTAAAAAAACACCATAGAGCTCTTTTCCTGGCAGGCTGTAGAGGTAGAGTGCCTTATGCCACAAAGATTATAATTTTCAATTCAATTCTTCAAAAATTTTAAATAAAGACCTGCAATTATTTTCTTAGTGACTTGTTGATCAGAATACAAAAAGCGCTTCAACCATTATTTTTATTGATAAGACCTATGAGTGCAACTTCCATCTAAAAGGTCATTAACAGCCTTATCGTTTACCACCATAATCTTGTAACTGTATGCATGTCTTATTGATTTTTTTATATCAGATATAAGGAAAATAAATAGTTCAGTGAGGGACTATTACCTCTGTAGAATGATCAAAATTTTTAAAAAGTCTTTTGAGGACTGCTGGATAAAGTGACTGGAAAGACCTCAGATTGTTTATGATATTTCAAATGATTTGATGCTAATCACTCAGTATGTTGTGAATATAAAATTCCTCAGTTTTGTATAAATTTAGGATCTTAACTTCCTTTGAAAGGCAAACAGATGTTAATGTGAACAGGCAGTTCTGTCAGGTATTAATAAGGTGGCTTAAAGGATTTTTCATTACTATATTTTTATTGACATCTGTGTTAAATTTATTTACATAGTGCTTTTCCCTTTTTTTACGTCACATAGTTCTTAATTCCCAACTGATTTACAATACACTGCTTTGTTTTCAATGTCTGTTGAAAGGAAATTGGAAAGATTAAGTTTCTGATGCCCTGAGGGAAAGTATTCTATTTGTTTCAAACATACAATTGTCTTGCAAAAGCTAGTTAGGAAGAAAAAATCGAACTAATCTTAGATGCCAATGTCAAGACAAAGAGAAAATTTCTCCTCATAAAATGCCTGCTGGAAACTCCGGCAGTATCATCTACATTTTTTTTACATCTGTTAAAAATAAAAATTCTATCACAGGAAAACATGCAATATTTGCTACCAGAAGGAAGAAAACGAAGAAAAAACCTAGAGCTATTACAGAAAATGAATTACTAAATTTCCAGTTCCATCACATTGTGGGGGGTTAATTTCTGGATCATGGCATGAAGATCATTTTTTTTATGTGTTGGCACAGTGAAGAGTACATTCTTGCCCAGCACTGTTTCTGGAGTGAGTTGTCAGCCCTCTAGAAAGAAATTCAAATTTCAGAAGATGTACTGTTTCATGATGGGGGACCACACATGTACAAATTGTGGTAGGCACTGTTTTTATGTATTATTTTGGAAATGATTCAAGTTAAATTAACTTAAGTGAGGCAAGGAAATGAGTGTTTTTATAATGTAATGTTTACTCTTCCTTGTGCAGAGAAAGATGAGTGGCCCATTAAATGACAAATTTGACACATTAGAAAACACAGTGGAAGACTTTGTTATGTCTGCAAAAAGATTTTCAACTTGAACTTTTGTCAAGTAGAAAAATAATAACATTTGATCAAAAAGTTAAAGGTAGTGGTTTACATCAGTGCTGTAATACAAGTTTGTTTGTTTCATATTAATCTATTGACAACACTGGAAATACATTTTTTTCTCAGCAATTGCTTGCTTTCGCCTTAAAGACAAATGCATTTGAGTATAAAATGACAAAGTATGAGAGAGAAATCTGTCTTCTCCTGAGGATCAAAATGAAGAAATAGTGTATGCAGAATTATATATCACCATTTGTAGAAAAATATTTTTAACCAATCACTTTCTGTTACTGTCTTGGTGGACTTTGGACTCTTTTTCACGTCTGTGTATCTGTTGCACCTAAATGCAGGAGTTCTGTATTACATGTCACATGTTTTTCCCTTGGCTATTTAGGAGAGAACGGGAGAAGAAAGTTTTCCAAGTCTTGTATGCCAACTGCCATCACTGAAAAAGACTGCTACATAATGGGAATGATAGTTAAAATGTACATATATTTATATTTATTACCAATTTCTTATAAAGATTTAAAAAATGGAACTATGCCCTTTGTACTAAGTAGGATTTTTAGTCCAAGTTGAGACTGAAGTTCTGTATAGTCCTTCTCTGCAGAAAAGCTTGGTGTCCCTTCTTCCATCACATTCATATGCACAGTATATGAAACCTGTATCTTGTGAGAATAACTTACATGCTGATGCCTCTCTTCAGAGACTGAAGGCCCCAACTCAATTATTTTTATCATAAGGTTCACATCACATTGAGTAATTAAGCAACAGCACTGACAGGAAAAGTATTATATGTGAAGCTGCTGTGTGTTCTTTAAGAAGAAAACGAAGGTACAGTGACAGACTAGTTTTGCATGCAAATTATCAAATGAAAATTTAAATTGTTTCTTGCCTTTTTAAAAATCCTTTTTTTAATGGTTGTTTGCATCAGTTTGAGAGTCACTCTTCTTTCCCCTTTATTCTGCCGGTTTTAAGATTTTTTTAAGTATTTCTCAGAATTAGAACTAGAAAAATGTGCAGAAACTTCATAGAAGAGTGTTATGTCAGTATTTCTTGGAACAGAAACAGGAGGACAGCAAATTCTGTAGGAAGATCAGCCTCAAGGGCTTTTCATACCTATTTTGCCTGTTGCAACACTTGAGATTTGTATTCTGTCCATTGAGATTTGATTGAGCCAGGGTCTCTAAAATACACTATCAAAGTCTTGTCAAATAAAGGAGAAGAAGAATCATTGGAGTTTGATAGGGTTTTTCAAAATTCCTGAGAGAAATTTTCCAAATTTTTTTCCAAAATCATAGCCTGGTTTTTTTCTATGCATTTAAAGTAATTATTGTAATGCCATAATTATTTTCTGTCATATAAAAGATGAGAAAAAGAGCCTTTTCATGTTGTGTTTTTCCTTGTTCTTTTAAGGGTTAGCTCACTTAAAGGCTATCCATAAAGCTCACCTATTTTGAAACTTGGGATTGCTGTGTCCAATTTTATTTCTCAGGGTGTGTATATTTACATATACTTATATCTGTATATCGATATACATCTAATCATAAATAGGATATATTTACTGGCAGCTTCCCAGTTCTACATGTAGGTTAGTGAGCAAAGAGAATTATAAAAGTGAGTAGAAATTTATTTTAGATGGTTTAATGAACTGTGAATAATTTAATATTTATGACTGACTAAATAACTGTGAAAGCTAGTTGGAGAATCTGGAATCTTCCACAAAGAGCCATCTCAGTTACTAGCAAGAATTCTGAAACATTAGTTATATTCATATGTTAAAGTAAAAAATTATGCCTTATTCCTTTCTTCCTTTTGAAAGGTGAGCAAGATGAGGTTTCATTTCCAGGTTTTGTCTTGTCAAAATCAAAAGGAATTAAACTGGCTCCATGCACTGAAAAAGGGAGCACAGCTGCAGGGATTCTCCATGGGGAACAGGTATTGCCTGCAGCAGGAAGATGGCAGTGCAGTACTTGGCAGAAGCTTTTGTTGGGTTTGATGTTAATTTTGATCAACTCCCTTTGCAAGTGGTTCATTAGTTCAACTTCCAGGGGGCTGCAGATTTTGATTTGCTTCTAAGATTTCCTGCTATCTTAGCAGGATGAATTCAGAGATGAAATTTATAATATGTTAGTCCATTTTGTGATCTTCTGGGTTTACATCAATGGATTTTTCTACAGAATTATTTGGTATATCTGGGAGTGTTTGGAAGGGCTACTGGTTCCTTTTTCATCGTAGGAGCAGTTTGACATGACCACCTGTATTTGGTGGGTATCAGAGTAAGAGAAAAGGGAAAATCCAAAGTATAGACAAGGAAAAATCATGTCTAAAACATCTTAACGTGCTTGTGTTTTCTTCTTTGTGTTTCCTCTTTCACCATTTCTTCTGCCAATTTTCTGAGACCAGAGATGTGGACTAAACCAGAGAGGAAAGAGTACGTCTGTGATATTGCCCAGCAGCAGATATCAAAGTCGTAGGAATTCACTACATGGTTTCTTAGTAAGACTGATACTTTAAAGGATGACTGAGCCTGCAGGGCCAGGTCTGACCTCCCTGGTCCCTTCTTCCTCCAATGTCCACTGTGGGGTAATGGAAACCTCACTGGAAGGATGTAGAAAGTACTGGAGAGGCATGGCTGCATTTCTGGGAGGTTTTACCAACTTTTTGTGAAGTATTTCAGAATTAGCAATGTCACTCTACTCACTTAACAGAATAATCTTCTTGTGAGGCGGGGATTTGTTTTTTTGATCTGCCACAGTACACAGTGTTGAGGGTGTTGAAAGGGTTGGGGCAGCGTTTCTGTTGCAGTAAGATATCAGTCTGTGTCACAGCCTTCTTGAAAGAGAGAGAACATCAATATCTGTTGCTGAGCAGTGTATTTGTTCTATCGCTCCGGCAACTCTCACCTGAAAAAAAGCCTTTGAGGATTTCTCCTGACATTTCAGCAGCTTCCCAATGCCGTTATTTCTGCCACTTCTTTAAGCCCACATAATTGACCTCTCTGAGGAGAACAAAATTCAGCCTCAAGGAAGAACATAGGAGCACCTTCAGTGAAGCCTGGGAAAGAGTGAGAACTGAAGTAGTCTGTATTTCTAATATTCAAATCAAAGTCAAATGAAAAATAAATTTTGTCTAGCTTCTCACAGAGCCTCACTTTATGCTTTGGAGTAGCAAAGCTTTGCATGTGCAGTACTTTGAAGGTTCAAAGGTGCATAAAACAGAGCAGAAGGGAGTTTAAACTAGACAAAACCAAAGAGGAACTGTGATGTTTTCAAATTTTAAATTTTTTACAAGAAAAATCAAAAAGGGGTTAATGTTGACATGAGGACAACATTGTTACAGCAGTAGTTGACCTATGTTTTGGCAAAGATCATTCTCCACCTTGCCAAATATTGTAGAAATAGTCAAGAATATATCTGTTTAGAGAAAAAGTAACAAATGGAGTTTGCTCTGTGATTTAAAAGATGTAGACTTTTATTTTTAGTGGTCAAAAAGTATGCTAAATATCTGAAAAGGGTAAATCTCACTGCTCTTGGGGTATCTGTGGTTTCATAAATGTAAGCACATCAGAGTGGAGTGTCTTATTGTGATCAGTAGAAAACATTATTTTCTTTCTTATGTCTTATGCTTTGGAGTCTCAACCTGCTCCCACACATTTATCTTCCAGCACAGACTTTACTAAGAAAAGGATAGGACCTTATTTCACTTGTCATTGTCTGTATCTTGGAGATACAAATACAAATACTTTAGAGACAGGAAAATGAGCATTTTTAATTTGAAAATCACAGTTCCTGGTAAGGACTTTTGAAAACTGATTATGTGATATTTTAAAGTGTGTAAAGGCATAGACCTTATGCAAACTCCCTTATTTCAAGGACTTACCACTAAGTGCTTCCTTACATATGCATACCATTTTTGCATTTCCAGTTATTTTTTATTAAATTTGGGGTCAGTTAGAAAATTACCTATATTTGCTTCATATTGAAAAATTTTTTTTTGAGAGGGATACAGCATGTTTCAGGGCTGTGTTCCTCTGTAAACTGAGCTGCATCTCTCGAAAGGTAAACAAGTTCAGCATGTTCCAAAAGTTGAAATACACTGACAGAGAGGAGGAAAACATCTGCATGGTTTATGGTTATTTATATCTGTTTTTGGAGGTAGATAATTTGTCTCTCAGGTTGCCTTCCAAAAATAAATACAGAAAACTGCTAATGAATTTATTTATTCTATGATATCACATAAGGAACAACTGATAACATAGCCCTGCTATATTGTACAAAAGAGTGTCAGACATCCCTGCTACAGCAAGTAGCTGTAGCAAAATACATACTAAGTCCATTACTTTTTTCAGTGGGTTGGGTTTTCAGTACATTTTTGATTGAATGTGCTGAAGCCAATGCTTTCACACACAAGATAAGGTAAAAAAAGGAGGCATGCAGACACATATGAGAGTTTGATAAGGCAGGAGAGAAGTGAGAAGGGAAGAGATGAATGGAATGAAGCTGACATGAGGAGACTGTGATAAGAAGGGATATAAGAAAGTGGATAAATAGCACAGTGGAGCAGAACAGTATTGTAGAAAATTCTGTAATGATATCATCATTGTAGAAATGTTTAGGATGATATCACTATTGTTCAAGTCTCATGTTTACATTGATTACTACCTTTCTGAGTTTTTCACATCCACAAATGGCTACTATTTGAACTACTGTTCATAAACCATATTGTTTTATGAAAAATGCTACTTTGACTATATAAGGATACAGTATTTCAGTGTGGCTTTTTAATCTGTGCCCATGGTTTCCTCTAGGAATTTGAATGCTGTACAGGGGGTAATTACAGAACTTGACTTGCAGCACTGTTTCTTGCCACTTAAACCAAATACGTATGTCCTGTTTGTTTTCATTAATGTCTACAATATTAGGATCTAGTTGAATTTTTATCTGTAAGAAACAGTTTAATATTTGCTTAAATTATTGATTTTCCTTTCTCATGTATATTTCTCATATTCCTGTGCAAAAAATCTCTTACTATAAGTGTTCTCTCTCCCTGGAATATATATCAAATGCCCCAAGATTAAAAGTTGCTCTTCCAAACTTGGCAAAGCATGGACAATCACAGAGTCTGCAGCTGCAGCTGGATATTTTTTCAATAATTGTATGACAAGGAATAATAACTTTAGGTAGGTATGCTAAAATGGGGTAATCTAATGTCATGCTTCAGGAAGTAGAATGACTGCCACAGGGACTGAGAGGAATGCTTCCCCCAGTGTACAGCATCATACAGGGCAGTGGCTCTGAAGGAGGTTCGTCCCTGAACTGTTGTGCAATGGTCACAGCTAAAGGCTGAGCACAGGCTTGATGGACCAGCAGCTTAATCAAGTCTGTCAAATTTCTGCTTCTGGCAATTCTGTCTCTCTCATGGTAACATCCCTGTATTTTTGGCCAATATTTGTTTTGTTGCATAAATACAACTGCACTATTCTGGATGTTTCTTTATTCTCTGCTTTACTGCTCCTAGAAATTTGGGATTGTCTGTAATCCTAAATGTTGAATTCCTCTCACTCTGTATTGCATACCACTCTTGCCTTCTGTTTGCTTACTTCTCTTCTAATTGTCACTTCCCAAGCAAAAAGGATCACATTTGAAATGTCTAATTTTCTGTTCATTACTGCTTAATCTTACTCATTCATTGCATCCAAGTAAGGAAAGAGGCTACCAAGGACTTGGAATCTCTCAAATTATCAAAAACATGTTTCCAAAACAAACTCCTACTACTTCTTTCCATTAATGGTTAATGAATATTGATAATATTAAAGACAATTTTTTTGAGGATTTTATGGTAAGTTGATTTCCATTTCATAGTAAGAGGGGTTCTTCCTATTGCATTATCAAGGGGTATAGGTAAGAAAAAACCCAATTTTCTCTGAAGTAGAACACAGACACATGTGGTGCTTATCTATCACTTCTGTAACTGCATAGTTACTGCATCTTGTTATTCAGGGCTGTTTGCAAAACATACATGTTTAGATATAAAGGTAGATAAACATAAATTAACTGAGAACTTTCAGATATGTAATCTATTTTCAAAAAAATGTTTCTGTTTGTCTGAAGAATGGCTTCAGTCAGGCAAAAACATGCTTTCATTATATGAGAAAAAATCCACATTAATCTTGCAGAAATGAAAGAGTCAAATGCATATTTTGTGATTTTTTTAAAATTTCTCTAAAAATTTTAAATACCTTTATAAGAATATTCAGTTTATGTCTAATAATATCAAGACAAAAGATGAGAATGGTATTTACCTAGGTAATTAAAGAAAATTATTCAAGCATCCTATAATTTCACGGAACCTTCAAAGGTACCCCTCATATCCTACAATAAGATGGTGTGGCTTCAAGTATGTGGATATTAAATTATCATATCTTTATAGCATAATTCTGTATCATGTGTGGCCCTTATGATTAGACCTCAAAAGAAGGATGTTCTAAAATGTTACAGTATTCCACTCTACAAAACAGAGCTTTGTATAAAAATTAGTTTTGTAAATATTCAATATTGACAAAAGCCATAGATGCGATTGGTATTAGTGTTATATATGTAAATGACTGATTTATACACAATATCCATTACATTTCTGTAACAGGTTGATTTTTAGGGGTCTTGTTTCACCTTGCTATGATACACATTTATTTTCTTACTATAGCATATTCATTTTTTCATTTGAATAGAGAAGTGTATGACTAAGCCTAGTGAATGATGGTCAGTGATAAATTTATATCCTCTGTACTCTTCCCATATGTCAAGTGTCCCTGTGGAAAAATTTGGGGTATTTCTGTTTCTAAGGCAGCTTTAGCCACGGGCTGGATCCTGTATGGAAACTTGACCATCTGGGTATGCCCATAGAAATGCTGATTCTGCATGTCCTGACTAATGTCCTGACCCCTTACCTTGGCCTCTCACATGTTGGCAGAGTTTGTTAATCTGGGACCTCCCCAAGGGTGTTCACAGTCCCCTCTCTTACGTCCACATGCTGCAGGGGACAGGGCTGCTTCCACCTCCTTTCCCCATGGGATTTTCTGTGACCAGGAAGAAGATCTTGTGTACAGCCTTGCAGACCTATGACAGTCTGTGGGCGAATAGGTCCACAGAAAAGCCTGGGATTATCCCTGAAGCCTTGTCATTCCCAGGGAACTAAGTCTCTGAAAGGAAAACCTAAGACCACATTTTGTTTCCCTTAAAGTAAATTTGTAGCTAACTCTGTTGATTAGAGTTAATCTACAACGTAAATTAGCTGATTTCTATGTCTATACAAAACTGGCTAAGAAAGCAAGCATCCAGTCCAGCATCTTGTACATAGTTAGATAACATCAAGTGTTGATTTCCCTCTTGGTTTGTCAAATTCCTCAATCCTCCACTTCACCTGCTGGCAGCTTTCCCTAACAGTGTGCCTTGATGTGTTCCCCTGGATAGGGCACGATCATATATGCTCATTAAGCTAATTTTGCTCATTTAGACAAATATCCTCCCATACAGGGCCAGGAGTTGAGTGGGGTGTGACTCTTTCCTGCCTTCTCCTCCTTCCCTCATTTGGGACATCATTCAGTCAGAGGCAGTTTTAGGTGGAAACAGATATCCCAAAGGGAAGGTTCATTTGTTATTTGACCGGGCACTAGTTGTGACATGGTATCAGAATAACTCCTAGAAGTGGTGGGGCCTTTTCTGCCCACAGTTTAGTGTAATTAAAAATCCCAATTTTAAATTTATAAAATACTGCCTGAATATTAAAGGGCTTTGAAATTTTTAGATGTACCAAGTGTTGGCTCAGTTCTAGTGCTAATTACAATTGCTGATCTCACAGGTGCCAGGGTTGGCAGAACGTTTTCAGAAATCCCTCTTGGAAGGGTTAAAGTGGTGAGGTTGTGGTGCAGTGTTTATTCAGCATATTCTATTCACTGTCAGATGAGAAGCTCTCTTGACTGATTCCTGTTGATTTGACAAGGATTCTTGTTTTTTAGCAGACTACAAATACAGCCTCGGGGACATATTTTCTCTCCCCGAGGGTGTCTCACAAAGAATCATAAATCTGTAGAAAAATTAGCAGTCAAACCTGAATTTTACTGCAGGAAAAACACTGGAGTAGGGGTAGGGGTGAGTAGACAAGTCACCCCATTGTGTTTGAATTCAGATGTGACTTGTCTCTACATTCTGTTCTATTTGTCACTAAACATTTTGTAATAAAAAGTGACATGATGCCACTACCTGGAAAACCGTGAACACCTGGACTTAATACACAGGATGTGTAAGAAAACCTTGTATTTTGAGTAAGTGAAACAAAACCTGAAGACTTAATTCCTTCTGTGCACCCATGGCTTTCTTTTTCCAATAGCACATCATGTTATGGAAGGCTTTGGCTTATTAACAGACTGATAAGATTTTTTAGCATTACCAGACATTTCCGTGGTGTTACTTAATTTTCAGTGTGATTGTATCTGCAAAACTGTGTTTCAACATGAAAATGAAATACTTTTATGACTCCACAGATGTACAGAGCTAAAGACCCAAAGTTTTCCACAAAAGAGATGTGATTGCCTAATTCACCATGGAATTGTTTACTTACTGCAGAATTGCCTAACTGCTGGTGAATTTTAAAAAGATAGAGACAGGGCTTTATACCACAGGCACAAAACAAAATATAGCCAACATTTCAAAAGCATAATATGTTCTCTTTTTCATGTCCCTCTTGGCCAGCATGTGACTTCCGTGTTGTGACTGATGTCCCCTGAGCAGTTATACTCTTTCACATTGCTGTTCAGGCTACAGGCCAAAACTTAGCACAGCCCAGATCATCAGGAAAGAAAATAATATTATGAAAAGATCTCCTCTTAAAAGTAGCTTAGATGATGTTAGGAATAGGTAGAAGCACAAGATTTTTAAAATCTATTTGCCAAAGATTGCTATTATTTCTCCCCTAAGTGTTTTGTATTGCTGGATGATATGGCTTTATTAGAAAAAAAAAAAGTTTTAATTTTTATAAAATTTTAAGTAAAAAGTAAACCTGCTTGGGATTAAATATATTCTAAAATTCTTGTTGGTATTTTTTTCTTTACCTTAGGATGGGTTTGGGTGTTCCCTGCCAAGGGAAGTATAAAATACATGTTAATGTGATAGTGAGAGAATCGTCTAGTCAGGCAAAAGAGAAAAATATAATTAGTACAGGACCATCTGAAAGCTCGATCTCTATAGAGTTACTTTTGTTTTTACAATTGCATAGAATGACTTTTAGATTTGGTAGCAATTTTTCCATTTGTTCCAGTGGGATCTGAAGCTGTTGGTCTGTACTTCAGCAGGTACTGGAAAGATTTTTATGAGTGTAAGCGTCATTCTCATTCAGCTTCTTGAACAGAATATATCAGGGAGAATTCCTTCATTTTATTCAATACACAAATGCTGTTAGTATAAATGCATTTTTAATTTCAGCCTGCTTACAACCTTGTACTTTCCTCTTTCCCTGCCCCCACCCCTGTTTTCTCTGGGTAATTTCTTTTAAGGGTTAAGGTACCCTTAAGGAAGATGCAGCATTTAATATTCTGTTTCAATATTTAGTTGTTCATGAGGAGGACTGAGTTGACTTTTTTCTTCTTGATATTTGAAGATCAGGAGTGTGCCCTTGTCTCTTCATTTTCAAGTATCTATTGGCACCAGCAGCAAAGGAGATGAAGGAATCGGCCTTTAAGGCATTGGAAGTGACAACTTCAAGAAGCATCAGCTGAGGCTATTCTATCACCCATTTAGCATTCATCTGACCATTGAAGGTGGCTGAAGAATTGCATTTGAAAACAGAATAAAAGATAAAATTGGTATTTCCTTTAGTATTTACAGAAATTTCACTGCATATTTGACAAGTGTCAGCATCCTGCCCCATGCTCAGAACTGTGAAAATCACTTTTCTTCAAATGACATGATTAGTGTAGGAGATAGGTCAACTGATTTTTGTTTTTCAGGGATTATAATGTGAAGGTGACTGCTCTATAGATGGAATATGAGGAATAGTGAGATAGTATCTAAACTACTTTTTCCAACTCACAGCTTTGGATGTGCAAGTATGACATTGAGAAGAAAAGAGACAGAGGAAAAGATTAAGATTAGGTAATCCATAGGTAGGTTATATTAGATTCACTTCAAACTCTGCCAGTCATTTGAAAACAGTCTCATTCTATGTAAACAGTCTCACTAGTGAATATTGTCAGAAAATAGTCATGATAAAAATAACCTCACTTGAAATTGTTGGAGTTACCCTAATAAGTGCAGGAACATGGGCTATGTTAGAGACAGACAAGATGCAATATTCACACTAAATGATCTTTTATTCTGGCAGATCACAGATTTTATTAGTTGTGAAGAGGCATGCTCAGTTTTGTTTGTAGATACATCATACTCAGAGTACAACATGGAGTTCTGCAGTCCTGGTCTTAAAAGCTGCACTATAAACTTGTTGTCCTCATGACTTCCATGGACACATTTTGTGTGAGCCTACAGTGGTAGAAGCTCCATGAATGGATTTGAACAATAAAACATTACTTATGGAAATATAAAAAAAAAAAGTTGATTAGTTGTTTAACTGAAAAGTCAAAAAAATTCCTTCTCAAGTTAGCTGTTAACATAGATATTGCTGAATAAAGGAATGGTGTAAAGGAATTGTAGCACTCTAGGCATTCAAAGTATTAAGTAAAAATTAAAAGTACTTTGAAAGAGATGCTCTGAATTCATCTAGGTAATTATTTTTTTAAATATAGTAAATAATCCAAAAGTGCAGAAAACAGAAACAATTACTCAACCAAATTTTTAAGATTTTTAGGAACGGAGACAATGCTGAAATCTTCCCATAATTTTTAGTAAAAGTTCTAGATAATAAAAAGAAAAAAACTTCATAAATACAAGTTCATATAAAAAGACTCTTATTATTTATATGCGTAAAGGAGTGTTGTAGTGCATTTATTTATAATTAGAATGTCATGTTTTTGTGAAAGAGATGGTCTTCAGAAGATATGTAAATAGGTTTGTTCATATATTTTTTCTAAGAAGTTGAAACAACCTCCTTTTCTTCACATTCTTTGCTTTGTCAAAACAAGAAATGTTGGAAAATGCCTGCATCTATTTTCTCTCTTTTTGTCAAGTCCTATTTGTTAAAGTAGTGCTATACTGTTTTTCCTTTGTCTCTGGATGGAAGAAGGAATTTTATTTGGCATTTCATAGCCTGATGCTTTTACCAAAGGTTTCCAACTCAGCTCCTGTCACTGGTAGACAGCAGGGGGTTCTCTAGCTATGCTTAAGATTGTTAGTAGAATCTTTCAGTTAATGTCAACTTGATATTGCTCTGTGATTGGAGTGACCTGGAAAGCCAGCTCTGCTGGATAAGTCCTTATTAAGGTGGCATCCTGTTCTTTTATTCCGAAGTAATTATCTACTTTGAAGTGTAAAAAGACAATCAAATAAATAGATTCATTTATTTATTCTATAGTATGACTAAGTTAACATTATATTACATTAACATCTTTTTCTTTGTTACATTCCATTCTAAACATCAGTGTTGAAATATTGATAGGGAGGCAGACTTTTGTAGAGCAGGTTATTAAAATAATAATCTTAAAATAAAGTAATATTTCCTATTATATATTAGGAATATTATTCCTAATAAAGGAATATGCCAGGCATTTCTCACACACTTCAATAGTTTTCATGCTCTTGGGGAGTCTCAGTGAAGGGGGAACTCTGTTGCTTCCATGAGTGAAAACAGAGCCTTAGCAGTACCTACAAATGCCCATACTATCAAAGCAGCAGAAACTTATTTTGTTGACAAATTCTGCCCGGTGACCCCAAAAAATTGGACGTGCAGAAATGAATGTAGCTTTGTTACTCCCAAGTGTGCTGTACAAGCATGCCAGTAAGCTTTTTTGTCTTCCTTTTAAATAATAATAAAAATTTGGAAGCTGTTTAATTGAGAAGAGTTTAATTGACCATGGTAACAGAAGTGTATATTGTCAATTATGAAGCAGAGATTTGAGATATGTGAATATGTAACAGTAAAAGCTAATCTGCATGGAGCTTCTAGATCTTTCTCTAGAGTGTTTCAATCCACGCTCTGACAGGATTAGGAAGCAGGTGTCTGAATTTCCCATTGCTTTCTTGAATTTGAAAGTGATAATAAATTCATCATAGCACCATAGCATGTGGTTTGAATGTAGTCACAAAGCCTTCTGTCAAATGGGAAATGTCTACAGAATTTATTGGTAGATTCAAATGATTTGAGGTAACTTTGTGGTAGAATGAATTTAACAAAACTGTGAAATTCTTTCTGCAGCAAGCCTGATGTATTCTGCAGTGTGGAATACCCTGATTTCTGCCACTAAACCATGGCAAAATTGCATTTTTCATCCCCATACTGTCTCCAGAAATGTGTCTTCAGTAGATTCTTTTTAGCATTTTAACAAAATGGTGAACAGTGGCAGAACAGTGAGAAAACGTCTTTTTAATACAGTTTGTTTGCTGGGGGCTAAAACCTCATGTTCAAAGTAGCTGTCTAAAAAGGAGCTTTTTGTATTTTTTTTTTTTTTTAATATTTTCTTGTTCTGATAACTATTTCTTCCCTCAAGCCTGTTTTGTTAGCTAACTGGATTACCTGAAGACAGGGACTAAGTTGTAATTTCTTCCAGAGGAATTTTATATTGAGCCACCTTATCACTATGTAGTTAAAACTTAACTTTCACAACCTGATCAGGCTCATTTGGTCTTGACCATGGATATCTTAGTTATGTTGTAGATAAAGACAAAGCAGGATCAGGTACAGCTTCTGGTATTTTCTACTGAATCTTGGAAAAGTTTCCCTAAATAAGACTCTCTTCTAGTATGCTAGGTGCAGCTTCTGCAGTGGAGAATAGTAAAAAAAAGGCAATATTGAACAGATCAAACATAACTGATCATTTCAGATGTCAGATTTAGTATACAAATTGAATAATATGTAGTAATTTCAAAATCACATCATTTAAAAATATAAAATCTGTATATCATGAGTAGCAATTAAGTGAAGTGTAGTGAGATGAAAAGCACTCCAGTCCATATTCTGTTAAAGCTTCTTTAGATTTGGCACCTACTCCTTGATAGCATCAAAGGTGATTTGAAATGTAAGTAATGCTTAGAAAAATAGCGAAACATTTATTCAGACCTCTACACTTAATTCAGTGACGTAACTTGCAGTTTTTATATTTGAGAGGTGTTAGTTCAACAAAATTGAACAGAGTTCTTTCTTTTTGATGAGATGCACTTAGTAGTTTCTCTGTCATCTTCAAAAGTAATAATGAAATAATGAATAATAAAAGTAATAATGAAAGATTTAAGGTTGAAACTGAAAGGACGCTTTTATTTCCATGTCTTTATATTAAAATGGCATTATATCTATTCTGTGCAATAAGACTAATAAAACAAAAATATTATCTTAGAAATAAACTGCTATTTTTTTCTAGGATACTGAAAAAATTAAATAACATCTATAGCTAGGTGTTAGTGTGACATTGCAAGAGAACTGTCCTCTTTTGTCAGAACTTCTGGTGGTAGGCGGCTTATTATGTCCCCTCAAAGGCTTTTCATAAGTGTGGTTCACCATGTACATAGTGTATTATAAGCATTTTACTTTGGGCTTCAAGAATGCATCTCAACATTACTTATTTGAATCCTTGTATCATCATTTGGGTAATTTTTCCACTTTCTCTATTTCCAAATGCTGTATGTCAGGGGATATGAAAATATTTTGAGTATGTCACTCCTTTTATTTCGAAGAATAGTTTTGGATGTTTTACTAAATTTATGTTGAAAAATAGTGTCTTCTGGTGGTTTAGAAGACACTAAAATGTCCTAAAAATGGCCCGGTAGTCAAAGTAGTATTAGTAGTATATTCAAAGCTGATTTATGCTTTTTGCCAAAAAAAATAGGAGTATGGAGGAGCAAAGAGTATAGGACTAGGAGTGCTTTCTTTTTTTTCTTTTGGTCCCTAGCTTGCTTAACAAATTGCTAAAAAGGTAATGAAATCAGAAATATCCCCCAAGTTTTTTTGGTTTGGTTTTTTTGAAGTCAATATTACAGCCTAATTAATAGCCCTGTGTTGTGAAGAAAATCCATTCTGCAGTATTCCTGCAGTTAAAATGCTTACTGCAATGGTGTATTAGGCTGCAAACAATATTCCTGAGAGGGTTAAAATCAGTGAGTATTATATAAAACCCAGAGATACAAAAGATAATACAAAAGATTTTCCAAGAAAAGTACATGTCTAACAGAGCATCCAACTTTCTACTCTTGTTCCTTAAGACTACTGCTTCCTTTCTGAAAGGAAACAGAGTGTACATGAGGAGTGGCTAAACTTTTAAACCATAATAATCGCAGAGGCAAAGATAAATGCAGTTTTCTGTAATAGAATTATGTATATATTACATACAGAATTGGAAAACTTAACCGAAAGGATTTTCCATTATGTATAATCATTTTCATTGGTGTACAAAGGAACACTGTTGTAACAGTGGTCAGGGAAAAGAAAAAGACCTTTCAGAGAGAATGCCTTCAGGATAGACTGTATCACCTAGCCAGTAGTATGAGGCTGGCTACGTTAGTAAAAAACCTTAATAAAAAACAAAAATAGCTTAACAGAAAAAATACTGTAATAAAAAATTTCCAGTTAACTTGGAAATGTAAGATGGTAATGAGAATGCATTTTTCTAGCACCCAACTCTGAGTGGCTCTTCAAAACAATTACCAGGAGAAGGTAGGAAGCAGATTAGTGCACCTGAAACCTCATATATACAAAATAGAAATTACTGCAGAGATTGCTTTGAAATGAGAACAACCTAAGAGTAAAAAGATCATAGAAACAAATGTTACTGGAGGTAAATGCTGAGAAAATATGTGAATAAGTATATACCTTACTTTTTCCTGTTGAGATCTAAAAGGCAATTTATGAATTTTAGCTGGAGAGTACAGGTTTAATATGTAAATTTAAATGCTATCTATAGTATAAATAGAAGTCATATTATATTATATATCGTCTGTAATACAGCTTTTCCTTTGATTTTCCCTTTTCTTTACATACTGTTGAAAAAATCTTTTCCATGGTATTGCTTTCTTAGGTGTGCTTTCAGCCTGACCTTTTTTAATGTAGAAATCAATCAATTAAGAAAATGTTTCCCTAATGTAAATCCTTAGAAAAACGTTTTATCATGTGTTCATGGTATTTGAAGGTCTGCTTCAGAGCATTAAAAAATCTTAGTGGAATCTTTTAGGAATTTTTGTTACCTCAAAGTTTGGGTTAATTTCATTTAATATTTCCATTTTCATGTGACACATGCTAATAGGTTAATTTCTGTTACAAATTGGAGAACAAATGGAAAAAAGGATATGAAGAAGCATTTGGACTTTAAGGCACATGGTGTCTTCCAAATCAGGATTTTCTATGATTTTCTATGATTCTGATTCTGTGAGGGCTAGTGGTGAACTAATCTGTCAGAGAGGGAATTTAATTCATGCTCCAAAAAGTAGAACATGCCCCATTGTGCTTCTTTTGGCCTCCTGGTCCGTAAGGCTCATGTCCCCTCCTCCTCTGATCCTCTTCTCCTTCCCTCTCTATCCCAAATTTTATCATCCAAAAATATTTTCATTACGACCTGATATATTCCTAATATTTATGCACTCTTTTTTAAAAGGAGTCATTTGCTACATGAAAGGAAAACTGTTGAATTCAGTCAATATACAAAACCTAGTGCTCTGGAGATCTGCAGAGAGGTAATTACAGTGCTAGGATCAATGCCCAAGTTTTTTATCCCAGTCTTTGCAAAATACAGCTTAGAGTTTTATTTTGAATCATCACATACAAAAAGGAGAATATAGGAACGGAAGTAGGAATGATTCAAAATAGAAATTAAATCCAGTAAGCAGCATGGAGCATAGAAAATCCTTCTTATAATATTTTGTCCACTTCATTTCTTTTTTTATTTGCTTTTCTCAGTGGTTCCTACTCGTTGTTTTGCTAGTTTTCTGTCCAAAGCTAGAGTCGTAGTAGGTGTTCATTTTCATTTAAGTGTGCAAAGCTAAAAATGAGCACCAAAACATCTTTTCTCTCAAGTGTTCTAAATAGTTTTTAAGTCGACTTCTGTGCTGTCCTTTTTTCCATGGAGGTCTATACCTTCATTTTTATCCTTGAGAGAGCAAAATGAAATTAAACTATCTAGTCTAAATTATTTCTCAGAAGACAATGCATGCAGTGGCTTTCATCTGATGTCCTCCAGAGCTCAAAGAAAAAATAATGTGTGGCTGTCGTGCCTGGCTGAAATCTCATGGACCAGCAGCACAGGTTTGTAGCTACAATGTAGGTAGCTCATAACCTCCTTCAGCAGCTCCAATGGCCCAAACATAAATATGTTTGTTTTAGATAAAACTCTCACTAAATTCAACTGTAGCAAAGCCCATATAAGAATACTTTTGAAAGTTCCACTTCCTATTTCATTAAATGGAATGATAAAACAGTTGCCTGTTTTCTGGTGTAATAAATTATCACTGAAAATGAGGTACTATGCTAAAGGATTCAAAAGCAGTTGAACTTCTAACACTTTGGGGAAAGAAAGCATTTATTGCTGTGATTTATAGCTCAGATTTCCTGGCATTAGTTTGATTGTGAGGTCTGAGGAGCTTTCATATATTCTTGAGAGGTGATGTTTTTATGAAGTGAGAGACAATAATAACAACACATGATTAGTTCAACAAGCTGTTTAAGAGTAAATTTATATTTTAGTTTAACCTTCTGTCTTTAGGGATAGTTTGTATTTTCTTCAAGATTTCCAGTAGCTTTGCTCTATATTGTGTTTGAGTGCATTTTAGTTTGAGTTGCTTTTCACTGCACAGAGCAAATAATGTTCAGAAAGGGAATGGCATGATGACCAGATGACAGTTCAGAAATGGCATAATAATCCTACCATTAGTACAATATTTCATGCTACTGAAAGGGAAAAAATTTAGAAAAACGCAGGAAAACAATTTTTATAAGCTGTGTTAAGAGTAGAAAAATATTTCACTTAAGTCATGGATGAAACTTTAAATGCTGCATGCTCTTTCATTTTTCACATCTTCAGAAAAAACACAAAAACTTTAATTGTCAAGAAGGGAAATTTAACCTCAAGTAAGAAGTAAACCAAGTTCCAGGAGATTCCACTAGCATGCTGCGTAACAGTAATAGCTGAAGCGTATATTCCTTGAGGAACTTTTTCTGTGAAACCTCATGTGACTTTTGTGTTCTAAAATGTGTCTTCCTAAGAAGCTTCAGTTTAAGCTTGCTTTGTGCACCACTTCTTCATTCCCCTCTGACTTAGTTTCTAGCAAAAACTAGAAATAATTTTAATGCCTATAAATTCTCTTGAGGGCAGTTTAATATGGCATGGCTGTGCAGTAAGGCACAACCTTTGGGTTTGCTGTGAAGGTAAAGATTACTTTAGAAATATTACAGAGATTTGGAAGCAATCGGATAGATGGTTATGACTTCAAGACTTAAAAAGACTCCATAACACAAAAAATAAAAGCATGAGCGTTCCACCTTTTTTTTAACATTGACCAAAATGTTTCAGAACAAAATAGTATTGTGTAAAGGAGATGCTTGAATTTGGTATATGTGCTATAAAAGATAAATAGCCAAAGTTCATGTTCAGTCAAATGTTCTGGAGCCACATAAACCTACTGCACCAATTTTCTTCCATTACCACAAGAAGCTTAGAAAATATTTGAGGTAGTCCAATGCTATGAGTTTTCCTGATGTTTTTAGATTGCTTTAGTAGTGTGCAAGTGTAGAAGCTCCAATAAGTGAAATTATGTAGGGGTTGGCATGGAATATAAATATTACCATTGGAAGACAAGTCTGCATCCTCTGACTAATAGAGACTGGCAATGAACACTCTCATCTCTCACCTTACTTCCTTCAAAATAAAATAATTTAATTATTCAGAGGGTATTGTCCAGATAATTAAACTCTCTGAATTATGCTGAATTTGAATGACTATCCTAGGGCAGGTAGTTCTTTCTACACTGAGTCTTTCATTGAGTGATAAATCCGGTGTTACTTTTGCTTTTATTTGGAATACAAATTCCTTATATGCTAAAGTGTGGTTCTTGTCACACAAAATTACTCAGTGTCATGGTGGCAGTGCTTTCTTGATAGGCTTGTAAAGTCAGTTCATAAGGACTGCATGTTCATTGTTTTAAGTGATAAATTTAAGATTTTAATTAAGCCATAAACTACAGCTAATTGTTTTAAAGTTTTGGAGTGTTTTTTTTTGGCTGAGCACTATATTGTGATTGTAGTCACCATGAAAGAAACAAATTATGTAGAGATTGTAGCTGTCTGTGTAGTTCAGCAAAATTCCCAAAACTCTTCCTCCATTGTGTATGGCAAACTGATTTAAACATTTAATTGAAAACATGAAAATTCCACAATTAAAAGTCCAGAACCAAATTATGATAGCCCTGTATCCTTTATCCAGAACTAATCATCTAGTTTGTACAAGTCACAAATAAATATAGTGCCCAACATCTTCTAAGACTACTTCTGTAAAGAAATGTATTCATGTTAAAACGTTGTTCTTCTTCACTGAAAGAGATCTGCCTCCAATCTACTCCATTTCCCTTGTACTACACACAATTGTTGTTGCTATTGCTCTTATAAGAAAGGAGGGGATGCAATGGACACAAGCATTTTATTTTATATAGGCCACCAGCACACTAGGAACATACTAGAATATGATTTACAGATTTGGGCTTTTTTTCCCCCTCTTTTTAAAGAAAGTAGTCATAGTGATTTTCTATGTACCATAGGTTTTCTGTGTTATTGTTGTAGGTTTGGGTTTGTTGATTTTTTTTTCTCTTTCTATATGAATATATTCTTTGGCTGCTGTCCTGTGTTACAGGGCTGGATGGCCTCTGTTCTGATATGACCCTTCTCTGTGGAGCCTTATTCCATGGGATTGCAGCTGGGTTTATACTGCTGCAATTCTGCTGTCTGCTGTGTGCTTATTAACTACACAGCATGAAGCAGGCAGAGTAAAGGCAGTATTTAAAGATTTTTCGAGGCCACATCCACTTCTGCCGTACCTCTGGTGAAGTTTTTCTTTTTTCGTGTTCCCCCAAACTGTAATCTCAGCAACAGCAGTGCTGTGTATCTTTGGTAATAGCCAACAGCTGGCATCATGCTAGATACCACTCCTTGATGGTGCAAAGATATTTGTCATACTTTGTAGGTACAGAATTCAATATAAAGATTTAAATTGCAGCTTCAAGAGGTGAGTTTCCAAAAATTCAGTTTCTGAACTAAACAACAGCTTCCTGTGCTTTTTGCTCTTGCAAGGAAACATCACTAATTTATTTATTCTATGGTAATTAGCCAAGAGCTGTAGTAGTGTGTAATTTAATATCTCCTGTGTCAAAGTGATGCCACCTTGGCTGTTTCCTGAGCTTTCTGCTCCTGGTGTTTCTCCTTGTCAGAGCAGTCCCAGGAGACAGGAATGGATGCCAGGGAGATTTTGCCTCTTATAAGGATGTGCCAATACTCATTACTGCTGCAAAACAGAGTCAGCATGCAGGGCCTAGGTGTGGACACAGGGGTTAACCTAACCAACCTGCAGAGAGTCTGTGATCACTTTTGCAGAGCACCTGCTTTGCTGAGACCTTGATCCAGGAAGGTAATACAGCACAGGAGCCACAGGGGGATGTGCAGACAGGTTCCTGTTGCTCTGTGCTGTCCTGTGGGTACCTGCTGTGGTGCCTTTCCAGGCCTTGTGGTGTCAGCTTGTGGCTCCTTGTTGCCCAAACTGTTTTCCACGATTGACTGCTGTCTGTAACCAGGCACAGAGGCTGCAAACAGCTCATTTTGCTTTTTACTCTCCTTTCCAAATAATCATTATACCTCTGCCAGGGCTGACAGTGCTACATTAAGATAGATGGCACATATCACAGAGTTCTCTGCACTAGCTCCAGGAAATCCTACTAGTATTTCCAAATTTTGTGTCTATGTTTTAGTTACCATGATTTTAAGAATGACACACCTGGTTTTGTACATGCAGCCATGCACGGGAAACACAGTAATTTATTTCTGAGAGTGCTGCAGTTTTAGCTCAAAACATGACTGAAGAGTGCTCCTGATGTAACACTGACAGTGGCTGTGATTGCATTTTAATTTCTTTTTAACTAGAGCAACTTGTCCATAAGGGAGACTAGACACATGTGAAATATGAAAAGTTAAGTTTTGTTCAGTTCTTAATCACTGATTCATATACTTCTTTCTGACCCCCTTTTTTAGTTTTGGTTTTGGCTAGAAGCATAAAACAGGTATAGAAGACTTGTTGTGGAACTTTGCTTATAATTTTTTTCTCACATAAAAAAAAGAAGAAATGTACAATAAAAATATATATATTGTATTTGTTATAATTTATATAACAGATGTAATCCTAAAATATATTCTCTCTTAAATAGCAAAAACAATTGGAACAATAGGTGTATATAATATAGATGACAATTTGTGAGGACATGACTTAAGCAATAAAAATGAAAGGAAGTCATTAGCTCAGAAAAAACAACACCATAGTTACTATTATGGATCTAATAGAAATCATGTTGGCTTTTTGTACATATGAAAAATCAATATTTACTTTTCATGCTCACAGAAATCAATGTACTATAGTGAGTCTTTCATAAAAAAAAAAGTCCTTCTGCCTCTAGGTTTAAAATTTTCAGATGGAGCTAACTTTAAAGGGACTCATCAATACTTCATTTCTGATAAAAGGACATTTATTTTATAGTATCTGGGGCAGTTTCATGATTTGTTTGTGGTTTAATGAGAGTGTTGTGGTGGTAAAGGAAACCATTATTACTGGTAACAATCGCATTCATTTCAAATGGGTGAAGCAATGCAATTCAGCGAGCAAAATTTGCAAATCAATGCTGTAAAAATGATTTGTTGTGCTTGACTTGAAAAGCTGATGTGTTTGTTGCCTATAAAACTGAGATGTAGTACACAATGAAATGATGTGTAAGTGGATATACGGTAAATATATGGGATTTTTTCTTGCATAAATTTCTTTTCAGCACCTATCAAGGATGCATCTGTATTTTATGTAATAAGGAGAGTACCCTTATGGGTATTTTTTTCATTAATGCTTTAATATTTCAGATAGAATAGACTTAACTGAAGGTAAAGCAACAGATAAATGTGATATTTCAATAACATGGACTGTTAGACAGCAGTGACACCACTGATTTTGCATGTTTTAGAAGAATATGGAGGTGTAAAACTGACGATCTTAATTATTTGGTGTGTTTGAGAACATCCAAGTCAATTGTTTTGCATTATCTACCTTACTTTGGCATCTGATTTAAATCTCTTGTTTTCACATATTACCATAGCAGATTAGGTACCTTTTTTATTTCCTTTTATACTCTTGAGTTTTTACTGCGATGAGTAACCAAGACCCTTTCCAGAAGGAAGACTGGCAAGTTTGATAAAATTTTAACTTTTGATTTTGCAGACTCTGTTCAGATTTAGCTTTAGTAAGCTGTTAAATAGTAGCTTTTTCACTTCTTTTCTTTATAGGAGAAAGTTTCAGTGTTTACTTTTGTTCTGGAAAAGCATCTGCCTGTCCTGTGACTAACATTTAAATCAAATTCTATTTGTGATGGTTTGTTTATTAATTTTATGAACTTCTAAATGCGAAAATTTGAAGAAGTTAGAAGAATAAATTTAAAAACCTCTGCCAAGCAACCCTGTTCAAAGCAGTTATTTTCTTTCTATTTGATGTTTTATTCAATTCTGTACAAATCTAAGATTTGTGGGTTTTCAAAGCATCTATTTGTGTCATCAACTATAGCTTTTAATGAACTGGATATCTTTCAGAATTCAAAACAAAACTATTACTTTCCTTCTCCAGTGTCCTTTTCAAACATGAGCTAGTCAATTCTAGCATTGGTGTTGCCACCTTCATGGTTCAGCAAGTGCTGTAAATAGAATCCTCATGGTCTGAGATTCCAGACCTGGTGAAATTCCAGATTATAGAGATGTCATAGTGGGGCATAGCAGAGAAGGGGGAGGTCTCCACACAGCCTCAGGTGCTGTAATGTAGGATGCACTCAGCTCTTCTACATTGCACAGCTGTACAAGCTTCTTCCAAAGATTCAATTCGGGCAAGATATTCCATTACAGAACAGGCACTTAGGGCTTGTGTGTCAGCAGGCAGGTTTACTGCACATGGCTGCATGGCTTTTTCTCTCCCTCATGGCTGGGACTGTGAGGAGCCCCCAGACATGTTTCAATCTTGGAACTTCTCATCTGCCTCCTGCTTAACTGAAATGCTCTCCACTACATCCACATCAGGTGATCAATGCACACAATTCAAGCCCATACGTCTGATACTTTTCTTATCATCAGAGAGACAAATTAAAAACACAGCCATAAGAAATTCTGAGATATGAAAGCATAAGGTGCTTTTCTTCTTTACTCATAAATTTTTCTGCCTTTTTGTTACTTCCCTACATTTTCTGGTTTGGCTTTCGTACTGATTTTTAAATTCCAGTTTTACAGATCATTGATAAGTGATGTGGATTAAAGAAATCGTACTTGGATCTTTCATGAGCAAGGAAAACTGACAATTTCTTAATTTCTTATTTCTTTAAAATAGTAGTAACCAAATAGTGTTTGCTTAGCAATTCATGCAGACAGTGTAAATGTGAAGGAGATAACATTTCTCCACAGTGAAGTGGTCACAGCACCAAGCCTGACAGAGTTCAAGGAGCATTTGGACAATGCTCTCAGGCACCGGGGATGTGATTCTTGGGGATGATGCTGTGCAGGGCCAGGAGCTGGACTCAATAATCCTTGTGGGTGCTGTCCAACTCAGCATATTCTGTAATTCTATTACTTTATTCAGGCTGGTGAAAATGAAGGTAATTTAGTCTCTAAACTGGGAGGAGTCCAACACACATTTTGTCCTAACAAAAATATATCACAAAAGAAAACCGGTTACATGTCTGTTTGTTTAAATGGGTGTTTAAAATTTCTTTTATATCTATGTTAATTTTCATTATGACTCTTTTTATAGACTTGGGAAGTGGTGGGCTGGAAGCTGTTATCAAAACTTGGTAATGAAGGCTAGAGGCAAAAATCTGAGACAAAGTGGGCAAGTGAGCAAAATTAAAAGAGAAGTTAAAAATGGTCCTTGTTTCAGCTATTCTCTGTGCACTGAAAAGGCTTCAAATAGATTTTTTTCCCTTGAGATCTAGGCCAAAACAGACAATCTGAAGTTGAAATTGTCACCACTAACCTACACTTTTCCTGCACATCACAGGTGATATGTAGAGCCTTAAAGTTGTTTAAACATGTCTATCTTCAGTGCAGATTTTGTAATGTAAAGGAGAAATTTGTACAGGAGACAAAGCTGCAGTAAAGTCTCATTATCCACAAATGCAACTGGGCTTCCATGTAAATCTCTCTTTAAAGTAATGTGAAATTTTTCTTGGCTTTGTGACTGTATCAAAGCTTAGTATCTTGCATTCCTGTAATGTGTTGTGTAAAGCATCAGATGCATTAGGTTGCCTGATGTATTTTTGCTGTTTCCTTTCTGACATGTTATCCCAAGAGGCAAATGACTAATCTGCACTGGCATATTCCCTGGTGACTTTGTATCGGCAGAATTAATATATAATTCAAGTCCCTTCACACGCTGCTCTGTAGAGAAGTAGTTAGATGGAGCAGGTGTGCCAAAGATCTGAACGAAGTCTTGAGGGCAAAATTATGGGTAAAAAGTTTAAGGAATAAGAAGCACTTCACTGTAGCCTGCACAGGTGGTAGGTGACTGGTATCTCTGTGACAGGATCCCAAGCAATAGAAGGAATATTCCTTAGGGTGTGCTGTGGCAGCCTAGTCCAGATTAGAGACACCTTTTAACACCTGCCATGCACCAAACCTCACTTTTCTCTTTGCTATTTTATAGATATAACATAGGACAAAATCTAGTCTGTTCACGTGCCTAGTAATTGAAAAGGAAGAGGAGAAAAAAAAAATGGGTTCACCATTCAACACCTTTATTACTTGAAATATTCAACACTGCTTTCTGCTCTTTATTCTCCAACTGCCTGTACATGTTGTTTTTGTTATCATGCACCCACAGCATTATTGCAGCAGTGACTGGTGGAGTAGTGGTGGAGACCAGTCACAGAACTTCTCTGCCTGCTGGTTCCGCTCAACCTAAGCAGAGCTGCATCTGTTTAGTGGCAGCTGACCCAGATATTGGCTATGGCAATGCTTTCTGAAAAAGCACGTTGGAATTCTCAGCTGTGGAGTTCCACCTGAACAATTCTCATGCAGTTCCCTGATGCCCATCTTTTCATAATTAAGCCATCACACTCTGTTATGAATTGTCTCTAACCCAGCAGTAGAGAAATCCTTCTAGAAAGTCAGTTTAGACTGAAAAAATAGTTAGAATTTTTAGATCGGTTTGAGGTAGAATTAACATATATAAATCTATCCAGATTTGGGTGTGGCTGCCTAGTCTTGATGAATTTTTGTTACATAACTTTTCTAAAACACAGATCTCTGGCAAAAAAGCTCTCTGAAATGAGCTCTCTAAGAAGATAGCTAAAGCTATATAGAGAATGATGATTAATAAAGTCTCCTCCTCTCTTTCCTCCCTCCATCCATCTGGAACAAAACTCTGGCAGACTAGAGAGATACACATTATTTATTTTCTGTCATTATGATCTGGGTGGATTTATTTGGAATCTCTTGAGAGGATGCAGAACAAGCACATTTTGATTTTGCTTTTTGATTCTGTCAGAGAAGCATTTTCTGCTCATATCCCAAAATGTGGATTTAGGTTTGCTTGTACCCTAGGGCAATCAGGAATCACTTTAGGGTCAAAAGAAGCTTTTCAGTGTGTTAAAATGTCATTGCTTAAAAGTATTGTATCTTACTACCTTTGAGGAGTGGGATTGGCGGGTTTCTAGATTCTCACTGGATCACAGCACTAAATTTAGCTCTTAAAGGCATTCAATATCATACTGTTTTCAAAACTAAAAAGAGTGTTGGGGTCCTGCTTAACCTTTTACTAATGATAATTTAGACATCTTTCGGAAGGATGAGAAGCACACTTCTAATATTATCATTTTACAGTCCCTAGTACATTCTTGATATATTCTTCCTCACAAGAAAATTCATGCTATACCCAGGCACACAATTACAAGGTATAAATATTTTGATTAATACCTGTGTAATGTAGCAGATATGAAGAGTATTTGTTCACCACTCCTGAATTTGATACGGTTATGTGACTAAATTGTGAAGATCATTGAATTTCATTTTTTTCCCAGTTTTCTATCCCTTTATTCTTAGGGGAGAAGCATTGACTTACACTCACGATAATGAAAAGGTTAATGAAACACAAAGGCAGACTGTTTTCCATCAGTAAAGTATCCATGAACCATGAAGCAATGAGCCAAATATTTGTACTACATCTTAATATAGTGCTATTTGTTCTATACATATTTATAAAAGGAGCCTTGTAACCACAGGGATTTCCCCATGCACAGAGTAACTGGGTAAAAGTTGTAATCCAGAATTATTTCTCAATTACTTTAAATTTGGGGATTGTACAATCTTTTGATTGACAAGTGCACCAGTGTGTTTTGAAACTGCCACTGCAGATGTAGGATTTACCTTCATATGTTACTGACACTGTGATATTTTAGTATACTCAGTAGAAGATAGTGCTCCTTGGTAATTAGTCTATATTAGAGTCTTGATTCATATTCCTAAACAGTCAGTAAGTCAATAGACTTTTAAATCAGTAGGAGTCAAATATACTAACATCACATTTTAAAAGTTTGGGGTTTTTTGTGATAAGCATTTTTATGCTACTTCAGGTCATTTGTTACATCTTTTTACATAATAAGGGGAATAGTTCACATTCATTCTTCTAGGATTTCAAAAGATAAAACCTGGATTATTTATTTTTTAATCCAGCATAGATCAAAATCCAACTGCTGCCACTTACAAGTAGTCATCAGTGTACTAAAATGCTGTGCTAGTAAAATATCTGATAGCACATAACTTCCAACTTTTTAATTTTTTTTTTTTTTACATTTTTATCTTTTTCTAAGGCACTCTTCTCTCTCTACAATGTTTTTCAGTGGCAGAAATTAAATGCAGCACTATGTACGCTACTGTACTAATATTTCCAGCCATGCAGAACTGTGTCATGCTATAAAAGAGCTGCTCTCGGGGTGTGGTAGGTGATGAAGATCAAACTTCCTAAAATTTCATTTTTTTCATCTTCCCCATTATGGGGATTTTTTAAAGCATCCAGCCACTCTCTACAACTTGTTTCCTCACCACCGTTTCTCAAAATCACTTTCACTCTCTTTACAACTTCCTCATCAGAAGCTTCTATTTTGGAAAAATGAACTAAGATCCTTTGTTTTAGAATATGTGTAACCAATTCTTTAGTTTTCCTTCATTCAAAGCAACTACTAGAGTCAGTCATGCATTGTTGGAAATGAGATCATCTGAGAAATGCATGACAAAGGCTGCAAATGGAAGCCAACAGATGACACAGGTCTTTACATACCTTACAAATTGCATATGATGGAGTAGTAGTTGTGAGCCCATTAAATACTCAGTAGCAAAGGTGGGAAAATGCAGCTACCTTTTGGCTGTTGCAGAGCTTTCAAACAGGGGGATTTAATTCCTGAAATTGTGTGTCATGCTCTTCCTATCCCTGCAATGCTGTCAGTTGTGAGATGAGCAAGAGCTGGCTTGATGATGGAAATATAACTTGCTGTCCTGCCTTGATTTGGACAACAGTAATTATTTTTGTATCAGAAAATCGAGGATAAGCATGTTTATCAGTCACAGACAGCAAATTTCAAGGCCAAGCAGGAGTATTCAGTGCCATTACTATCCCAACAGCAATTCTTTTGGGCCCAGACTGGTCTCTACCTCATAAGACTGAAACAGAGATGACACAGAATTATTTACTGTTGGAGCAGGCACAAGCTGGTTCAGCAGCAGAAGTATCACAGGACAATACCCAGATCCTAACTCACCAAATATTGCTGCTGTTGCTGCAAGAAATCGTAGAACTAACAATGCTTACATGTGCTACTCAGAAGTGACTTGCTGGAGCAGAGCAGCAAAGAAAGGCAGATACACACTCACTGTGGCACACATTTTTCCTCACTGGAGCATGAGGACATTGCATAACAATGTGGGCCAGTGGTTTGGGCCAGCACCTCCTCCTCCACCACCATCTGAACACAAGAAGAGTCTTTGTTTTCCTTCCTCCCCCATAGTAAGACAAAAATTATTTTCTTTCTTGAAAAAAGTGAGACAACAAGTCAGTCATTACTCCATAAAAATTTAAATAACTGTGCACTTGTATAGAAACATCTAAAATTAATCTCAGAGGAACTGTTGCTACTGTTTTGTTCTTACAACAATTTGTCTGATTATTGAACTGAGTACAACATGCAAGCAGTTTCCTTTGCACTTGACTGTCTGGTCTAATACAAAAAAACACATGCATTTTTAGGTAGAAACACTACTTTTGAGGAGTTCTTATTAATATGTTTGCAATGTGACATAGTGCAAGTATGCAGTTACTGAATTCTTCGCTGATAAACTTTGAGATCTTCACCACACTTAAATTAGCTTAAATCAATTATGTTCCATATACATCTGTTTCCTTTGTGAGCATGTTTGCTATTTACTGTATTATAAGCCTTTGATAAAATGTTTTCTTTGTGAATCCAGATTTTTTTTTGTTGACTTTATTGCTTTTTTTTGCTTTCTTTTTTTTGGAAGACATAACAAGAAAACCATAGCCTACAGCAAACACCACCACACAGTAGGGAACAACTTGTTGGGTGCGTGATGTTTTTGGCATGCTCCTCTTCATAGGTTGAGATTGATTAATGATTTTTCATCCTGTGTACCTTCTTTTGCCATGTACATGCCCCAGAAACAAACTGGCTACCTTGAAATAGAGAGTCTGTTTCTGACATTTACAGTGGAGAGAGAAGTGTTTGGAGATTGTGGTGGGACACAGAGAATCAAACGCTGAAGCAATAAGGAGTGATGTTTTATCTTATTTTTTTTTTAATGCTTGTGGTACAGAGAATTGTAAACTGCTGTTTTCCTTTTCCATCTTTTTCTGTAGTTTTGTTGAGTTTGAAAGAGCTCATGGTCCTTTATGGGCTCTGCATCTTCTGCACTTCCTTGCTCTATGAATTCTTCCTTGCCTTTTGATACTGGGTAGCCTTTAGCCTTTTCCTGGGTGTTGAAAGAGTATTCCTTGTTCCTGGAATGGCACTGATTCCTGTAAAAAATGGCACTAAGCCCTACACAGTATTGTGGCAGCACTCCATTTTTATGTCCTTTGTTTTCTTGTATCAGATCTTGGCTTTCCCCATGTGGTGAAAAGCATCTGCCATTAGATTTTGTGTCTTTTTTTAAATGTCCAAAGGAACACCTATATTCACTCTGATTTCTGGCAGCTGACCTTCTGCACTGTTTTATATCCTCAGACTGCAAAAACAGCCAGGATACCTTTTCTTATCTAGGGCAGTAGCATCCACTTGTGGCTATCCACTTGATGACCTAGGCAAAGAAGGGACGTTTCCAAGACACAGTGACATCTTAAAGCTTGTGAATATATAGTCATTTAATCCTTGGGTAGCAGTCAGAAAATCCAACAGCAGTGCCAGTGTGATGGACACAATGGCACTGCCACACTGGCAATAGAGCTGTTTGTGCTGCCAGACACATACACAGACCATCACCATGCACAAGTGTCAATCAAAGGGTCACATAACTCTAAGGATTATTACTTTACTTGCAGAAGGTCAGAGTTCAGCTGTCAGGTCTAGAATACATGTATGTTCTGGACCATGCTGACAGAACGTATTTCACAACCATATCTGATATATTTTCTGGAAGAAATCTCTCTCAAGATAATTCCTCAAATAGTTTTCAGCCTAGATTTCTCTCTTTAGATGTCCTTGGTTGCTTCATAATCTTTCTTTTGGGAGACTGTTTGATACCAGTCCCCAGGCTGCTTGTGTTCCTATCCCACTGATGGCAGCTCTTGTTCAAAGGACATTTGTGGCAGCTATTTAATTCTGTGTGGGGAGCAGAAGCCTTTGAAATGGATGGAGTTGTGGTGAACTGCCAGAAAAGAGCATTAAAGAAACACTTTTCCTGTATTTAGAATACTGTTAGCATTTTGCATAATTTAAACATTTGGGTAGTCGTGTTTTACTTATTTGAATGCTGCTTACTGTGACACGCCTTGCAGTAGAGCTGTGAAGGGAGCCAGCTTACTTGGGCAATATCAATTTCTGTGAAAAGGACGTGATCTGAGGGGATTAGGCTGTGCTCATACATCCCTAAAAGTATTAGACAAGAGCAGCAAGTAAAAATATCAATTTATTTCCTTCTTCCCCTCTCCTTCCTTCTTTGCTATTTCTGCTAGACAGGTCTGTCCTCACACCACTGAGTGGGAAGCAGAAGTTCTCATGGTTCAGAGGGTATTCCGTGGTTTTGAAAACTGCAGGTGAAATTGGGAAGGAAGCAGCCAGAGGAATTTCAACAATGGATGATTTTGCTAGAATTAAGAGTAAACATAACTGACTGTAAAAGGGATAAACAGTTTTGTAAACGTAACTGCATATTCTGAAGGGTCTGCCCAGGAGTATTCTGACATCCTATGGCCCTCAGGTATTTTTTGTGAATCAGCATGTTGAAGGTATTTATGTATGGACTGATACATAAACTCTTGACATTTCACTGCTCAATATAATTTTCTAAAAATTAAAGCAAAACAAAAAAAAAGAAAAAAAAAAAAAAAAAGAAAAAAAAAAAAAGAAAAAAATGGAAAAAAATGTTGTCCAAAAGACCCAAGCCTGCTGTCTAGTTCATTAATACCAGTCCTGCAGATAAAATTAGGGAATCTTTTCCTTGCTTTCTGGTTGTGTTTTTGTGCTTGGGGAACTTGGACTCCCAGAGGAAAACAGCAACTGATTCTATTGCTCTTTTAGAGATATCTTTTGATTGAGCTTCCTGATCACAGATATTTGACAGCACAGTTCAGATAACCTGAGTAATACTCCATTACTGTAGCAATGGATGGAAAATGGTTTAAAGAGAAAACCTGAAGCATTTCTACAAGGTTGTGGACTGAGGAAGGACCAGCAGCTGTATTTACCTTCACAATTGTATAAGAGCTGTAGAGGGCCAGTGCCAATTCCCTATGTCTCTTCATCTCTTTAATTGCTAAGATGTTAAAACTGGGCACTTGCTGTGCAAGAGAACCACAGGAAAACCTTGTGTGTGAGAACCAGACAGGAAGGGTTAGTTTGTAATAATGCAGGGCATCACTTGAATTCAAATCTGCCATCTCCCTTGACTTGGTACCATCATGTTTGATTGCAGATAAAATCCAGTGGTGAGTAAAGTGTGTTATTTTTTACCAGGACTTGTGCAAAACAGGATGTCATGCCTGTTACACTGAGAAACAGCCCAGGTTTGCCCGAGACTTTAGATGTCCCATTATCATGTTTAATTCACAAGTTCGGTCCTTCTACCACCCTATTCAGTGAGGATAGAGGACAGAGAATAGAGGAGTCACTATAAAGTCTCTTAATTAGGCTAAATTTGTTTTCCAAGCCTTCAAAGTATGGGTCCAACTTGGACATCATTGGTGCAATGAATTCTGGCATAATCAATCTTTTTACTAGGGCAGGGCATCAGTGCTGAGATGATGAGGTGCACACACTCAACTAGCTCATCTTTTTAATGCTCTTAATAATGCTCTTGAAACGGTTGTGATTACTTTATAGTTTCTAAATTAAAACTGTGATCTATTCAACCAAAACTAAAACTTATATTAAACTAAATTTTTGTTGAGAGAAATCAATTTCTTCTAATTATGTTTAGTTTCAAAAAATAATTTTAAAAAAGACCTTAAGTCTCAAATACGCATTTTTTTGTTTTCTTCAGTTATCAGTTTCAATAAGTTACATACACAAAAGAGATATACTCTTGGCTTCTAGTGCTTCATCTTTGACACTGTTCTTCCTCTGGTGTACTGAAAAAATTTCAGTCAGTCCATTGCCTTCCATATGGTTTGACAGGGTCAAAAGCTTCTGAAAAGCTGAAGCTGTAGGTTGCCATCCCTCTATTTGTAGTGGCACCCCCCAGGTGACTGTGCAGCACTCTCAGGAGAGAGTGCTGCTCAATTTCTCACACATAGATCCTCAGTCTTTCTGCATTTGTTCAGACTGTCTGAATATGAGGATTAAAAAAATTCATAAAATGTGAAGTTTCAACATAAGCATGAGACTGAAGTTATGACAAGATATTGGCAATGGTGAAACTACCTGCAAGTCATCAGTCAGAATACATGAAGTAATTTAAAAAAAAAATAACCAAATGTATTAATAGCATAAAAATTCATACTTCTGATGAACTAATAGAAAATTTACAAGAAAAATTATGTGAAAATAGCAAGATCTACATTGTCTTCTAGCTAGTTGTCAGTCCCATTTCAAAACACATCTCTATAATAACAACTCAGTCTTTCCATAATTGCAGCTCTTTCTTGATATAAACATTTAAACATCTAGTGAGATATGGGACACGTTTTAAAGTTTATCCTCTAAAGCCCTCTAAAGGATAAATCCTTTTAAAATGGATTTAGCATAATCTCAGTTTGATAGATATTTATTATATAGAAGACCTATCCCACCTGCTATTTTCCTTTGTCAAATAGTATTTTATTCTTAGTCTTGGTTACTTGATAATACTTTATTAAATGGATTGTGTTCATTTAGACATATAAATTCTATTTTTTTCCCCGAGTTCTTTCCTTTACTTTTAGTGTTTGGCCACAGTTAATGACTTAAATATATTTAGTGTAAAAAATTTAAATAAAATAGGAATGGCAGCTGTCCAATATAGCAGTGTAGCTTAGCATGATGAGCACTAATAAAGAAGATAACAAGTCTATTAGCTCATATTAATTCTTAGACAATATGTGCAATTAAATGTAGGACAATGAAGAGAAATTCAATGGTTGAAAAGGCATTAGTCCAGCCAGTTTATCAATATCTGTTTTTAATTTTAAAAATGTAAATCTTGTTATTTTTAATTATGTCTGTTTGTATCTCCTTGAGCACGCCTTTTTCTACATACTTATTTGGATGTGGAATTTTTGATTTTGTTCTCTCCTCATCAACCTCTCTATATTTCTATATTTGTTTTTAAAAGTGTGAATGAATGAGTGAACCCTTTCAACCACCTCTGTGTCTTTCTTCCAAAATTGCTCCCATTTAGCAGCATGGAGTAGCTGCAAGCTGCCTAGGATTCTCTCAAGAGTCTTATCAGCAAATTCATGTAGTTTAAGAAATCAATTCTATGAGTGCAGCAGTATATAACTATGATGTCAAATTCTTAATTAAAAGTTGTGCTACGCAGGTCTGTCTTACATTCCTACAAACCAAATCTCTTTGGGATCTACACTGGGAAAAGTGCCATCAAAATCTTCTACTTTGTATGTTCCAAGATGCTTTCTCCAAAGCACGTGCTTTTATTTTACATTTGCTCCATGTGTATAATCTTTAATATTACTTTCTTATATCAGAGTGAGCACATTTTAATAAAATATCGTCTGGGCTATTGAGAACTTAAAAACCTAGCTTACAATTAGTTTCTAATAGAGGATACTAATATAGGACAATCCTCAGGTCTGGGGAAGAGTTGCTCTTGGTAAGTTATTGTTCCTTTGCACTATATCCACAATCCCATGAAGACTTACAGAAATTTTCAATTTAGTATCAACTAAATTTAATTAGTGATGTTATCCTGTTAGATTACTTACGACATTGCTAATTAAAATTTGAATTAGCACTGTTGGCTATACTTCCCTACTGGAAAAAATTAATGCTAACTCTGAAAGTGTGAAATACCTGAGCACTCAAAATTAGTATATTTTATATTTTTATTATAGTGAATGACCTGTATGAATGACCAAAATTACCAATTTTTCTTTTAAATCTTTGTGAACAATGACATCTGAATTCTTTTTTGCATTTTTTATTGAAATTTTTTTTCTGACTTGCTCTGTGGTGATACAAAGGAAACCTTGAATGATATTTTCAGTGCAGAACCAGACATGGTGCTGCAAATACAGAAATAATGTAAAATTCATGTACAAAGTTGTAGGAAATATAGAATAATAGAAATAGGAAAATGCAAAGGAGATAAATGCAAATGATGAGGACATCCCAAGATTTGATGAGAATTGATGCTTACTTTGGGATGGAAATGGACTGGGGAGCCTGAGTTTTTGATTTTGTGATGTTTGGGCTGCATTTTGCCGTGAATTAGAATGGTTTAGAAATTATCTGCAACAGTGCTCCTTCTTTTCACTCTCCAGACTTCTGCATCCTCTGGAGCATAAAATCTGTCTTGAAAAGCTTCTCTCTGTTAGAATGGAGAGGTTATATCCCAATTGCAATTTGTTTTTTCCCTCTCATAAGATAACCAGAAATAATATCCAATTTCCTGTGGTTTTGCAACCTTTTGAGATTTAGAAAAATTGAAGCATTTTGTTGAATTTTTGCAGAGGTATATTTTTATCAGATACTCTGTCATATCAAGTTATTTCTTGCAAAGCTGTGATGTGGACTCTTTTCCTGGTTGAGCAGATACTGCTGTGGCTTGAACAGTTTTAGTCAGAGAGTATTTCTCTGTGGGCACACAATAAATTGTAGAAACATTTTCTGAGTTTAGGGCATAACCTATGATTATAATTCATGTTAAAATAAGTTGCAAAAATATTTTTTTCACATCTGAATGCTTGGCTTCCTCTGGAAGCCAAAAGTGCCTTCATAACTATACATTAGAGATGTAGCAAGAATGGAATATAAAAACTACTTTTATTTTTAACATTCAGATCTTGTATAAAATAATAATATAAATAATGAAGAATTGATTTTAAAGTTTTTCAGTGTTTTTGCTAGGAATATTCATTTCCTTACCCATTTGCAGGAAACTTCTTTGAAGTTTTTGTTAAGTGGATGCCTATGTATCAATTTTGTATTGGTTCCTCCTTCTTACAATAGGGTGATAGCACCATGGATATTAGGGGAGGGCAAAGGGAAGATCAGTAACATTTCCTCTAAATGTAGGGCACAATCTGTGGCACACAATACAACCCCATTCAGACAGACATTTTGACCAGTGAACCATGAATCAGTCCTCAAAGATATGTGATACACATCTTCCAAAGGGACCTGTGATGAAAGAACAGATAAGTGCAATGCTGGCCACCTCCACAGCTGCTTATTCCCATGCTTCTGAAGGTAAAAGAATGGGCATCAGAAATGAAAACACCTTTCCATCACTGACCTGATCACATTCTGTATGGAGATAAAGCAACCTCCACTTGGTTTTGGTTTATTTAAAGTGCAGACTCTGTTAGTAGTTACAGACTACTGTAAGCCCTGTTTGCCAAAGCACTATGCACTGAGAATTCATGCTAAATTCATCTCCACTGACCTTCTGTCCTGTTAAAAGTTTGCATTTTATACCATTCTTAATGTTTTAGAATTTTTATTTTCATTTTGTCCCTAAATAGCCGGGTCTAGATGTGGCTGTATTAAGTTATTTTGTCTCAATTTGCCCCTCTTGCAAGCAATTTACCCAGTACCTGTATTCCTCATTTAGAGTGTTTTCCAGGAGAGATATCATTGAGACAGGTCTTAATTTTTTCAGTCAAAATTCTGTAAAGAATCAAGATGCTTTTACAAGTTGAAATATGGTATGTACAGACACAATTTCTTTTCCTTCGTCAGCTACCAAATTTAAGGTAATGAAATAAATTGGTATTTCTTGGGAAAAAAAACACAAACATTTGCCATAGTATAATGTTGAATTGACTACTTAAATGTCTAAGTTTTAATTACTAATTAAATCCAATACAATTTTTGCTCTGAGTTCTTTTCTTGCCTGGTGATTGATGCACCTGATTGTCTCTGTGTTAACTGACATGCAGTCAGTCCATTTGCCCTTTTCAAATATTGGCACAGCTTTAGAATGAGAATTTACCTACTAATATCTATTTGTATTAAAAATGAGAATGGTTGCTGGAAACTCATCTTAGCCAGCTCTTTCACTTTTTAGAAAAATAATGTATGTTCAGTTCTTTTTGGCAAAAAAAGCTGTCAGGTGTTTGTAAAGATTTCTGTTTTGTTTTGATACTGTAAAATGGTACAAAATACAGGGGATATGGTTCTTGCCTCAAAGATTTTACAAGATACATTACTTGTCAGTCATGCATATTAGCACATACCTACAAACCCTTCCTTTCTTCTCCATGGGGAGAAACAGTGATGTTACATTCTGTCTTTACCAGAGATGAAAAAGAGACTGACAAGAGAAGTCCCCTGCTCATTAAGTAAATTGCATGGTGAGCACCATTTCAACAAACCTGGAATGATACCCACATTTTCGTGCCTTGAGAAAATTGTCTAGGTTTTAAGTATTTTGTAGTCTATAGGGTAGCTTATTTTCCAGAGCTGCTGGCTGGTTTCTGTCTCGCTGGAGTCGGGACTTCAATGGGCCCACACTTGGTCCCTAGCTGCAAGTCAGCAGAGACTCAGCAGCCCATTGGGACCATGTATATTTATGTCTAGATGAAAGCAAGCTTCCTATGCATTTATTATGCACTTAATTTGGTGTGACAGGTTGCATTCATTTTGCAGTTGTGATTTTTGAGAAAAGGAGCCCTTTCAGCAATTGCCAGAAAGCTTTACTTTTGCCCTGTACCATGTGGAGTTTGGTACAGATAGTCTGTTCACAGCTTGGCCTGGCACACATTACAGAAATCAGCAGAAAATTTGGATCCAGAGTGAATCCAATGTACCAATATAATGTTTCAAATGTAAAAGCAAAGTTAAATATCCAATAAGCAATAGGGAAGTATAATTAACTTTCTAGGTGGGGAACTATTGCCAGATCCAATATTGCATGTAGTCTTCAAAATAGTTCTAACTTAATTGATAACATGAAAAATTCTTAAAATAAATTGATAAAAGTCCATTAACCAAATACAGTATCCATAATAATTTATGTTGTAATTAATTGGAACAATATCATATGGTGAATTTTTAGGGCTGATTTTATGAGGGAACTGAGTCTTAGAAGCTGTTTGATGTCATCTTTACTTGCATATCCTTGTATTAGGAGCTATTCAAACAAAAAGATTGGATCTAGCACATTACCATCTCTGAGCTTTTGTGTGTTTAGTTACTTTGAAACTTCTGTGAGCTTTGGCAAAACCTGATAGATGAAGAAGGTGGTAGAATGAAGAAGGTAGAAGAAGGGCAGGGACAGGTGTACAAAACTGTATCGTGTTGAGACATCAGCACAAATTTTGTGGTCTTTACTCTTTCAGTGCTTGCTGTCTCTAAAGTGGAAGCTGGAGACAAATGCTGCTGAGAGACCATCAGCATGTCCAAAGGGCTGTGCAGCTTCCAAATGAAAAGAAGAAAAACCTTAAAAAAATGAAATCTTGTCTGCAAATTGTAGTTGACCATACATATAATTGTATATGACCATATGAAAGCAGATGTTCTTTATGGCTGCAAAAAAAATTTTCTGGATGGTCTTTATATTCACATATATGTCAATCCATATTCTCTTTTGGCACTTAAATTGTATCTTTATAATAGCTTCTCCTTGTCTGTCTGAACAAGAAGCAATTAATTTCTTGTTGAAGTTCAGAAAAATTGCCTTGTATGTTATGCCACAAACTGCATCTCTAATCCTTAAAAAAAGAACAGTGTGGGCAGATGATTTCACTTAAATAAAGGGTTTTTGGGGGAAGTCAGGGGACTCCATGTGGGTGTAATGATCTACATTTATACACCTGTGGACCTCAAGACTCAAGAAATTTAAGGCATTAGAGGCTGTATTTGCTTGAGTGCTTCCATTAATTTTAGTAAGACTATTCACAGTAATAAGCACCAAGCTCAGAAGCAAATCAAGACCAGCCCCTACAGTATTTAAATGTTTGTGCAGTTCTGGCACCTTTGCCACTGAAATTTCCTCTTTTATCCTTGCATAAGCAAAGGATGCATCTGCAAGTGAGTCTGAAAGCAGTGCTCACCTCTGCAGGATCAACATCTGTTGAATGCAGGAGGCCATAGATCCTGTGCATGCTTCTGACATGTGTCACTTTTCTCCCCTGCTTCAGGAAAAGCCCAAGGACAGTGACAGGGATACCTGTTGGTAAACAGATGATCTCTGAATGCTGACAGCTGTACTGTAAAATCTCTATTGTGGATAACCTTGCCATACTATTTGACTTTGCAAGGAGCGTCTGTCCTTTCCTAAATTGAATGATTGGATGGAAATTGTCATTCTTAATATGTTTATCTTCCATTTAATGAGCAATCCCTTTATGAAGGGTGAAGAGCATGCAGCCTCGTACACGGATTTTGTTACAGTTCATCAAAGAAAATCCCCTTGCAATGTCAGAGCTCCTCTGTGGCAGGCAGCACCAGGAACTGTGGGGACCCACTATGGGAGAGGGAATCGTTTAAAGTCAGTGCAAAAAGATTAAAGGGAGAAAAATTCAGACTGGGACTAATTTAAGGCCAGGAAATGCCTCAAGGTACTTTCTGTGGAATTTCAGTATTTTGCACTGGTAATATGCTGTATGAGGTCTTCCAGTAATCAGGGCTTCTCCTCCCCTGGTACCCTCATGCTCCTTTTCCTATTGCCTAGGCTTCCTATCCTGACAATGTAAAGACTATAGAAAAACATTTCGAGAGATTTTTTTTCTGCTTTCATGAATCGTCTCTGACCAAATTCTGCCTTTCTATTGAAGTTAAAAGCACTGTTGGTGACAGAATATATTACTGACTGTGGTTTTGAATGACCCACATGTTGTCTGGTTAGCCAGTAAGTGAAAAGAGAAGTCAAACAAGTGTAAACTATCGCCAAAAATCTATTTTATGGCCAGGGAACATGTGATGTGCCATATCGTTGTCTGCCTTTTATGGTCCATTATTCCAGTGAATGAATTCCATCGATACAAATGCTTACACAAAATTCAATTTCATTACTAAGCTGTGGTCAATACCCTGGTCAGAAGAACAGGCAGTCAGAGTCCGTGGCTACCACATGGAGGGCTCCATGTCCGTGTTGGGAAGTGCTGGGGCTGTGTGTCCTGACTGCTTCAGTGACAAGCCAGGTTTGATGTGCCATTCAGCAAAGGTTAACTCTCACCTTCTCTCATGTGGAGCTAGAAAAACGCTTAAAAAGCTATGTTTGATTGAAATATCTTTACCATGGCTATTTGTTTCCTGCATCTTTAACTCACAAAGAATTTACATGACTGTCCAATCTTCTCTAATTCCTGACCCACACTTTTTTGTTTGTTTTTCTGCCATGTAAAATATGTAATCAGTGCTGCATTTATAGTGAAAAAAACTGTACGTGTTCTGGTACTTAGGGACAATATTTCCTTATTTATGATTGCATATTTTAGACACCTCTCAAAGCTGTCATTAGGAACTTTTGGTTTTATTTTCATTCCTAAAACTTTGAATTCTAAAGAAGAAAATATCTAAGAAATATCAGATTAAATTTCCAATGGAAGTTGAAGTTATTCTGGAAAAATAGCATGAATGTATTAATAACAAATCACAACCCCTTACAAATGAGGGCTACTTTTGTTTTATATAGACCTCACATTTTACTAGGAGCATACTTTTTGTTCAGTGCAATTAGTTACACATGAAATTGAAGTAAAGTCTTTTCAGATTCTACGGTCTCAGATTTATTTTACTTTTTGGAGGTGATGTTGGAAATAGAAAACTGAATTAATTTTGTATTTTCAAGAGCTACTGGAAGTAGTAGAGACAGCCAGGTGAGGAGGTTAAAATGAGGATAAAACAATTGCTTGGTGAAGCATGATACACAAAAGAAAAAGAAATAGGTTTTTGCCTTATCCAGTAGATTGAAGCAGTTTCATGTTCAAAGCTGGTGCAGAGAAAATCACTTGGGATCAAGAAGGGAGTTTTAACATTCTAAGGAGGACATAAGCTTCTTGATTTTCTTCTTTGTGAGAATATTGAAATTTCTGCTTCCAATCCAATATGAAGCAGCAGCATATAATATTTTACACCAGAAAAATAATTTGCTTCTGGGAAACTAATGGAACTGAAAGCCATTCTCTGAAAAGGATACTCAGCTGAGGACTAACAGGAGTTTTCTTAACATGTGCATGTATGTCTTTGTGGTGCTACCTAAATAAATTATGTCAGTCAGTCTTCTAACTAGAAAAATGCTTGCAGAACAATGGCTGTATGTAATTGGGAGTAATTGGAAACATCCTGGAGTCCCAGAAGCCAGAAATATAAAGGACTTGAAGAAGAAAGTGCTCTCCCATTCTGAAGGAAAAGCCAACCTTTCCTTTAGTTTCTGTCAAAGCCAAAATTTGGCACAGTTACATAGGCCACTATTGACCACCCTTTGCACTGAAGCTTACCTAAGACTGTTTTCCAAGCATGGTTTTCCCTTGAACTCCTCCTAAATTTTAAATTCACTGTATTTTTCAAAGGGCTTTTATTGTTGTTGATTTTCTTCTGAAGTTTCTAACAGTAGATAGCTACTCTATGGTGGTGGTTAGCTCATGGTTGTATTTGCTTACTTCATGTGGAGTAACAGTGACATCCAGTGGTTGGCTATTTCAGCCAGATGTATAAATCACTATTCCAGGCAGTATTTCACTGACTGCACTTCTGCCAGTGCTTTCCTTTTGGGGGTTCCCGTGGGTGGGAGATGAGGGGAAGGAATAAGAAAATTTATAGTGCAAGAGATTTACTCTGGGAGTTTCAAGTGTTGTGCAGAAGTGATAGAAAAGTATTTATGATTTTAAATTAAAAGAAAATTTTTTTGGTGTTCATTCCTGTGGTTTAAAATCAGTTCATGCAACACTGCACTGGAAGGTTGCTTCACAAAGTTTTGAATTTTACTTTGTATCTGAAGTTAATAGAATCATAGAATGTCTTTACCACATAACTATGCAGCTGTGCACATAAAAGAAGACATTTTCATTTGCCATCTGCAATTAATAATCTTGTCATTGAATAGGGGAAAGAAAGAAGATAATGGGAAGAATTTTTCATCACTTTTCTTTGTGGTATGACATATATTTATTCTAATGACTTGTGAAACTATAGTGTCTGCTATATATAAAATAAGCATCCCATTCATTCTATACTGTGCAACTTGTTGGACAATTTTTTTAGTTGTCAAATCTTGAATGAAGCTCTTAAGAATGAAAAGAAACTTTTATTATTGTTCGTCTGAATCCGTCATGTTGAAAGGCATCTGAACACAAATTCTTTTACAATGTGTTACTGTGCAATTTTTCTTGCAGGCCGTATTTGCTTCCATTCTAAATAGATGGTCTGTCAACTGAAAGTGTAAACCCAAATACCTTTTATTTTTTATATGTGTATATAAATCACTTATTTTCACTCTTGTATCACATTCTGTAACAGTGTCTTCATAAGCTTTCAGTAGTAATTATTTCCTTGGGTCAGTAAGAAGGAAAAACAGTGGTGGTACCTCGGCACTTCCCTTGCTGAATGCTAAAGGTTTTTTGTGCTCCCAGTTAGAAATCTTTGTTCTGAAATGCAAAAGCATTTGAAATCGTGTCTAAGCTTTGGAAAGGTTGAAGTGCTGGTGCGTGGCTTTTGAGTTATGGCAGGGATTATTCCTGAAATAATGCTCAAAGTGATTAAGATAAGATAGATGGCAGTGCCTTCACAGTAATAAAGAAGTGCTTCTTTATGGTCCCCCTTGGTGGTGTGACTGAAGAAGTCAACACGTTGCAAATCAAAACAGGCAATGTCCCCATAATTTCAAGCCAAGTAGTGGGAAGCCTGTGAATTTTATTACCAGCTAAGCGAATAAGAAACATTGATTTAATTTTGAGAAAATAGAAGTATGCTTCTGTTCTCTCATGTTTGTGTGTTTTCCTGCTTCCCTAAGTACCCTGGTTCCAGTAGTACATGATGAAATTTCTTGTTATAGGTTACAAAGGAAAACTTTGAACAAAAAAAGATCTTGTAGACATTTCAAAGTCTGGTGATTTGTGACCAATCTCTTCCAGGGTTAAAATGAACAATACTTTTCAGTTAAAGGCTGAGAACTGTCAGATTTACTGCCAAGTCCCCTAAGGCTGGAAATAGTGTTTTCAGCCATGTGTGCAGTGAAACATTTACTGTGGAGATGTCTGAGGAGACATATCAGCAGTTGTTTGGGGAGAATCTTGTGTCTGTCCAAGATTTTGTACATGTGCAAGATGATCTTAAAAAAAAAAAAAAAGTTTATTTTAGCCCTTCATTGGTGCAGTTGGATGCTTAGTTTAATTTTATAGGCATCTTTCAATTCAGAATTTGAGGAAAAAATGGTGTTTGCTGCTCTTGGCTTCATTTGTCATTAGGATGCAAATCCTTCAGTGCAGCCAGGTAGGTGAGCTTGTGGGGAGATACACTTCAGGGCTGATTTGTTGATGTATGAAAAAGAAGTAGTTGACTTGCTCCAGTACTTCTCATGTAGATGGAGACATCTATCTAATGAAATTCTTTCAACATGAGGTGTGTGTTTCTTTAAAAGCTACTTCACAGCGTATCATGCATAGAAGGTATAGTCTGAAAAAGCACTTTTCTTCATTACAGTGAAAGTAATACTTTGAATAAAAGGGGGTTTCCACTTTCATTTCATCTATGGCAAGTTAAAATTGTCTTCTGCTCAAAATGCAGTCTTATTTTCTGATTTGGAAACCAGTTGCAAAGTTCCAATTCTTTTCAATTTTTGCTTAGTAAAAAGTGAAAGCAAAAGGCTGCTCTGTACCAAGAAAACATCTTGTGAATTGTTCTTAGTTAAAAACGACTGTGAAAACGGTCACTGGATTTCAATATATAGATACAATTCTGACTTAATAAGCAAGAGCTCTTGCTCTTTGCTTTGGTTGAACACCAAAACTCTCTTATCCAAATCTACAGCAGTTTCAATCCAGCATTACTAGCACAAGTCATAATTTAATAAACATGTTTGGTCGGGATGGTATTTTAGAGGGATTTTTAGGTTTCCTCAGTGTATTTGACTGGGTTTTCCTGACTTCTTTGCATCTCTGTAGCATGCAGACTATTATTCACTTGGTCTGTTTCCAAGCTGGCATGTCTGAAACACAGTTCTGTCTGAACCTTTTTTTTCTGTCATTTGAAAAACTTCAGATATCTGTTTCTTTCTTATTTTAACCTTGAGCTTTGATCTTTAGTGACAGTTCAGATTTAAAATCACTTCCTAGTGGATCACATCAGTAGGATAATTGAAGGGTATTGGAACCCAAGCTGTTTACTCTGTTGGCCATCAGAAAGTTTCCCTTCAAGGGAACATTTCAATTAATGTTATACAAACCACAATGAGAGTGGAGACAAGCCTAAAGCCATATATAGGGGTGTCAGTTAAAATCAGATGTCAAACATGGCTTTTAATTAAAGACCCACAGCTGCAAATCGGTGGTATCTGAAGCATGCTGGTGATTTCAGCTTCACTTTGGCAAGCCACGATATCTGAAATTGAAGTGAGAGCCTACAGGTAAAGATTTGTGCACGGGCTCCATGTGCTTCAAACTGTTAATATGAAAGGTTTGTTTGCTCATCAACCAGAAATCTAATGAGTAAACAGACTTCTGTTCTCTTCTCCATATCTTTAAATTATGGAAATGGCATTCTGGAGAGGGCAAACACAGGGTAAAGATGCCTTAGAGGGCTTCCAGCTGTATATATCCTCTATATGCCCTGCTTGTGACCACAAGCTCAGCCTTTGGACAGTTCTTTTTGGAGAGCATGTTAATGTTTGAGCATATACTTTCTTTATCTTAATTTTTTGTATTTCACTTCCTGGTTATTCACAGATTTCAGTCTTATCTGCAGAGTCCTCAATTTATCAAGACAAATATTTCTTAGATTTCTGAGATTATTTTTGATGCACTTTTGAACAGTGATGAAAAAAAGGAGGACTCTCACGATTTTCAGACGAGGGTGAAAAAATTGTCAAGTTGACATTGATATGGTATTGTGGAATATTTAAAATTTAATTGTTTCAATAGTTTGAGTAAAATAAAAGAATGAAAGTTCAATTCGGTTGGAAATTACAATATTATTCCAGGTGGAAAAAAGTTCAACTTTCCTTTATGGGTTGAGTGTTCTGTTTACTCTTCCATTTAGCAAGCATCATAGTAGCACACCACTCTTTTAGCTTAGTGATAGATGCTTTATATAACAGTATTCTCAATGTTTTAGTTTTTACTTTGGAAAACAGAAAAAAAAAGTTCAACAGCAGAAATTTATAGACAAAAATATGTAATTTCCAATTACAGACAATTTTTATATTCAGACTTGAGAGGCAATTAGGTGTTTTACATTTTCCAAATTCATCCCTTTCACTTGACCAAGACAAAAATAGTTTCTTTATTTGAATTCTTGATGCAGTTTGAGGATCACAACAGCAACGTGCCTGAAATATTTAGAACCTACCATTGCTGAAATAAAACTATGCCTGAAAGCACAAGAGTAAAATCAGCCTGACATAGTCCCCTGAACTGCACCTTTGGAGGCAAGGATGCCTATGAAACATGATTGTGAACTGCAAAGTCAGACAGCAAAAAAATTAAAGAGTGTTTAGCTACATAAATAGAATAATAGAATCATAGGTTGGAAGGGACCTTTGAGATCATCCAGTTCCATCCCCCTGCCATGGGCAGGGATGCCACCCACCAGACCAGAAACAGTACTGAGAAGTAGATTTAATTTCTGATGATAAAGAGATTTCTAAGCATGAAATTAATAGTTAGAATTTTGGTAGTCTTGTTCCCCTGAAGTGCATATTCCATTCATTTCTAAAGCTTAGCGCACCAGAAATTTGGCAACCACTGTAAAACTTAGTCCCAAAGTCCCTATTTCTGTACAGCATACATTTGACAGCTATAATCCAGAGCTAATTTTTGGGGGTTTTCTGGGTGCATTCTTTGGAGCCTGTGCAAATTGAAGAGCAAAATACTTATGTTTAAAAACATAGTATATTCATTAAAATTGAGTTGTGCCATGAGAACTGTTTTTCTATTTGTATAGAGATGAGCATAAATATTTCTCTTCAGTGTACATACCTGCATGTATCTGGGGAGAAATAGTCTTTTAAAACTCTCAGTTATTTCCCACTAATTGTAGAAAAGTACTTTGGACTGTTTGAATTCCTCTTTATACACAGCTGAACATATTTTTTCATTTCCCTTTCTGAACTTGTTTGACGAAGGTGCTGATAAGGGTTAGATAGAGTGTTAATTGGATTACAGTGTATTTGTGAGAGAGATGAAGAGGGAAGACAAAGTTCTTACTCTGAAAAAAGAGTGGAAATTACTGCATATCCCAGACTATGATAATGTAATTTAATTCAAGTAATTACAGGACATTTCACTTGCAGGGAAAGTTTTATTGGCTCCTACTTGAGCTTTTTTGCCCTCCTGTAATGACAAACATTGACTGCTAAATAACTTTGTTCATATTTAACTGGGCATTTCTCCACTTAAGAGCAATGCTTATTGTCATCAAGCTGAGATTCAGCTGCCTGCCTCTCATTTTTGTCACTGGGCCATAGTGGTTTTAGGAGATGCTATGGTGACATACAGTGAGCTCAAGAGCAGCTGGACAGCATTTAGGTTAATTTAAACTAAACTGTTCTTTAGAAAGTCTCCAAATTCAGATACCAGAAGTGTGGAAGATCAGGCATCCTCATTCAAGTATTCTGTCTAGTGTGGAGTTTGTAGCAACACAAGAGTTCTACATTTTTTCTGCCTTCTTAATTGTTATGGGGTTTTATTTATTTATTTATTTATTTGAGATGTTTAATTATCAAAATATTTTAAATAAGTACTTAACTTTGACTGTGCTGTTCTGAAATGAAAATTACTGCAAGTAAACAACTCTGAACCAGCAAATCTTTTGACTGGAGAAAAATCTAATACGCCAAGCCTGTAAATGATTTAAATCAGGGTGAATGGCTTTATAATGTGGTACCACATTGCTGTAGAGACTATTGTCCCCTGTTTGTCAGTGTGCCTGGGCAGTATACGTGAGAGCACTCAAAGCAGACATGATTTGTCTTTGTGTGAATGTAAATAGCATTGCTGTGCTGATCTGGGGTCAATGGGGCATTCTCTGCTCTTGGGAAAATCTCTTACAATTAATTAGCCTAGCACATACTCATTAAAGTTTCAGAAGAGGGGTGCAGTTTCCAGCTAAACCCATGGTGAGATTAGTGTGGAATTTATCAGGTAATGCTGGGACAGTTTTGCACTATGACCAGGAGGACTTTTGTATCTGGGCTGCCTTGACTACCTTGTGGTCTGAGAAGCTGATTCAGACACTTTTTTACAGGTTTGGGTTGAAAATCTTTTCCAACCTCATCCCTTCTTGATGAAATTTGAGGTGAAAGGAATATTTTTCAAATACAAGTAATCAGTTGAAGTGAGCTTCTTAATTGCTACTTCAGTGTAGTCCCACCACTCTGCTTCTTATGCTTGCAATGACCTTTCCAATACTTTCACATTTATGTGTAACATTTAAGGAAAGATTGCTGGTAATAGTAAGTACTAGGTATGTGGTGATAACTGCCTGCCCTAGAGATTAAAAGGGTAAATTAATACCAACTGAGGAACACCATGATAAATTTAGGACCATCGTGAAGAGGAAATAATGATAATTAGAAGCTCCCCAAGTACTTGGCTCTGAAAACTACAAGGCAGGAAAGGAAAAGGAGTAAGTAGTAAAGAAAGCAATGAAATAAGGCTACCAATGATCATGAGCTGTCAGGTGAAATCCTGGTTGCAGGAAGACCATTACTGAGGAGTGGCAGTTTGAGGAAAAAGCAGCAGGTTTTTGTGCTGGTGCCAGCTCAGATGTTACCAGGACCAGCCAGGACATGACTTTTGGGAGCTGTCCTTCTTCCCAAATATGCACGAGTTGATTTTAAGTATGTTGCCCTTTTTCTCTGTATTCCTCTGCAAGAAACGGAGGCTTAAGTGCAATATTCTCCCGAAAATTTCACCAGTAGCACTGGTTTCCAAGCTAGGTGGTTGTGAGCCAGAAATAAGGTGGAGATGAAGAGCATGCATTTTTTTATAAACTGCTGAAGCACACAGGTGGGAAACAGAGAGCACCATTAGTGAAGGGGACTGATGATGAGGAGGAAGTTCCTCTGCACTTGGATTTTTATGTGATCTCCGTCTCTAGAAAACCACATCTTTAAAAATGTATTAACAGAATTAATTTATAATCATTGTTTTATTCAAGCTTCTATCTAGAAGATAAACTTTCTGTCCAGAAAGAATCACTATCTTCCAATTAAATTACGGTATCTGTCTCTCTCAACACACTTGCCTCTGTGTGTTGGTTTCTGAAAGAGTGTGGGGGGATGATTAATAACATGTTTTGTTCCAGCAGTATAATTCTTTGTAGAGGCAGTTCTAGTTGATATTAAAGCCAGTGACCAGAGCAAACACTGGTGTCAGTTCCTGTTTGGCTGCCACACATAAGAGGAAGTATTAGTGATGCCATACAATTGTGGAGCAAGCTTGTGCTTACATGGAATTATGGTTTCTTTAGATAGCTTGTGTACTACAAGTTCAGATGTGTCAGCACAGACCTCTCCCAGTCCTTGTGCTGCTGCATGCCCTGCAGGGAGCAGACACTGCCTGCTGTCTGGATTTCCTGTCACCTGCAAGCAGTGACCAGGCTGCTGCCCAGGGCTTCTTACTTGCCTCAGACAAGCTCACAGGTTTCCAGTCCTTGTGGACTAAGCGTGTTCTTCTTCTCCACTTTCCTAAAACTGCGTGCATGTAATGTGCTATTAAATAACAATTTAAACCGTGAGTAAATGATCCTGCAAAATAAAATTGTGATAACTATTGTATTTAGGTTGTTGGGGTACTTGGCATGATCCATCTAACTCCTTTATAAGAGAATACGGATCCAGTTTTACATCTCCTGTAAAATTAATTACTGTTAGAGTCTTGGAAACACTTCCAAGGCTGCAGTTGCTATGGTGATAGATGTAGTATGGAGATGTAGATAGAGTGCCTGAGCAATCCTAGCCAATCATCTTTAAACTTCTCTTACCACAAACCAAACAACTGTCATTTGTTGGGCTTTTTTTATTCTTTCTCTTACACAAACTGTTTTGTGCCTGATCCTATAATTGAAGCCTTGTGGCCTGTATTCATAGGGCTTGAGTACAAATCCTATTGTCTGGACACTATGGTGTCTCTGTCTGAACACAATTTGGAGCATGAGCCAATGATTATTTAATATACTTTTTAAATAGGTAAAAATACTTTTTTGATAATTTATTAATTCTAAAACATATAAGGATATTTCTTGGCTCTTCTCTTTTGCAGTGTGCATTCAATGAAGCTGAGTAGTAAACACCAGCACCACTTCCAGCTTGAGATTCCTCAGTGCCAATTGTTTTTCAGTGCTCACCCGGCATTTTTATTTATAAGGAAACATCTGAGATAGATACTGATGGATTACTGGCAGCATAGATCCCTGTGATACTAAACACAAAATAAGAGAAATTATATGTTTATTTTTATAAGTTATTAAAGGAAATGCTACTTATAGTTATAATACTTGGTCACATGATTACTATTCACTACTTTTTCCACACCCAATAGCTCTGGGGATTTTTTCTGAACTTCAGCAATTAGCATGAGATGATTGTCCTGTGAGATTGTCCTATGCATTCTTTATGACCAGTACTAGAGAACTCATAGTTCTCATAAAACTCAACTCATAGGTTTCAAGGGGTCTCTCTGTGGAGGCACATCTGTCTCTCAGCAGGCTACATAAGACTTGATAATTAAAGTTATACCAGAGAGATCCTTTATATCCATTGCTCCTGGATATTTATATTCTAATGTAGAGGGTATTTCCTATGTCCCAGGAGGATTTAGTTACAGTAGTTATACCCTAAACAGAGCAGGACATAGAATCATAGAGTGATTTGGGTTGGGAGGGATTTTAAAGATTATCTAATTCCAACCACCTTGCCACAGGCAGGGACACCCTCCATTAGAACAGGTTGTTCAGAGCCCTGCCCAACCTGACTTTAAACACTTTTAGGGATGAGGCATCCACAATTTCTCTGGTCAGCCTCTTCTTGTGCATCATCCCTCTCACAGTAAAGAATTTCTCCCTAATATCTAATCTATACCTACCCTCTTTCAGTTTAAAGGCATTCCCCCTTGCCCAGTCACTAAATAATCTTGTAAAAAGTTGATCTCCACATCTCTCATAGCCCCCCTTAGGTACCAGAAGGCTTCTGTAAGATCTCTCTGCAGCCTTCTCTTCTCCAGGCTGAACAACCCCAGCTCTCTTAGCTTCCTGGTTTTCATAGGAGAGAGGCTTCAGCTCTCTGATCAGTTTTGTGGACATCCTCTGGACTTGCTCTGAGAAGTCCATATCCTTCTTATGCTGGGGACTCCAAAGCTGAACACAGAACTCAAGTAGGTCTCATGAGAGTAGAAGAAAAGAATCACCTCTGTGATGCTTTCAGTGCTCCTACTCTTACTTGGTGTTTTTTTATCTCTCTGGCATGAGCAGAGGATTTTTTCAGTGACAACTAATATCAAGTAATTAAATCCTTTCAGAATAGTTCCTCTGGATTATTTTTTTAAGATGTTTGGGTTATTTCCTAGAAGAATGAAGCTGAGCAAGAGACTTTGCAAGAAAAACAAGTTGGAGTTGGAGCTCAGCAGGGGGGAGGCAGAACAGCACTGAAAGGTGCTCCCCAGGGCTGCAGCAGCAAGCCTGCCTAATGTAGGTCATTGCCTAGGATGAAACTCTTCCTCAGGGCATCTGTGGAAAAACAGACAAGCAGGAAAATTTGGCTGATGCAGATGTAGTCTGAGGAAGTAATAGATTTACAACCACTGTTCTAAACAGCACCATCTAAGGCCACCCAACAGCAGTTTAATGTTGAGGTATAAGAAGAATTCTCAGTGAATAAATATTCTGCAATGATTGTAGTTAGCAGTACATGAATAAATACCCTGCAAAGAATGTAGATAGCAGTACATAGAGGCAAAAAAATCATCTGGAGCAAGGACCTGGAGCGAAAGCTGTGCAGTCATAATATGTTTTTAATGTCTTTGCTGCCAAAAGCTTCAGACAGCTGGATAATGACTCATCAGAAAGCCTCTTGGAGTAATTCCACAGTCCTGTGAACCCCTAGATTTGGGCGCATTTTTTCCACTAAAAAATGCCATCAGCTATTTAGTTTCACACTGGTTGGCCAAGCAGCATGGATTAGCATGGGAAGAAGTCAAATAATGAGATGGTTTATTTTGTCACTGCGCTTGAGAATATAGGACAGCTGGCAAAATGTGTCAGAGTGCAATGCTTTGCTCCAGGAGTTCCACGAAAGTATTGCTTGGCAAGCGGCCGCACAGGCGCTCGGCACAGCAGCTCCTCTGAGGGCCGGGCAAATCTGCCCCGTGGTGGAGGTTTCAGGGAGAAGATGCTCATCCTTATCAAAGCCAGCATCCTGAACTTGTGAAAGCATTTAATTAAGACCAGCAGTAAGCCTGCTGGGTAGTACAGCAGTTAGTTTGCCACTCTTCGGGTGTGAACAATAATTTTCATTTCATTTATTTACTCTAGTCTGCCAGGAGCGAGATCAAAATGATCTTTTACACAGTGAATGAGACATGGAATTGTTATTCTCACAAAATGCACTTTGAAAATGTCCAAACACCCCAGAAAGAGATCAATTTTTTGTCTTCATAGAGTTAATAGCATATTATCCACATACATTTATTCTAGATTAGGGCAGGAGAGCTCAGAAATTTGCAGGACAGAAACCTCAGTTTGCTGCTTATGTACTTGATTTAAGAGTGGTTCCATTTTTGCAATAGCCTGCTGTTCTTTTATTTCTTTAACTGTAAATTGTATACACCTGCACTCTGATTTGCTTCTGATCTGAGAATTTTCTCCTTATGTGCTTCACAAAAAGATGCTCATTTGCTCCCTCCCACACTTTCAGAATAACAACTTTGCTACTTAGTCCTGTTTTTTGTTGAGTTTTTGTTAGCTAAATCTGCTCTCAAGCATTATGAGGTGATTGTCTCCAAAACAGTAATTTTTCTGCACTGAAAAATTATAATAAAGATTGGCTACAGTCCTAGTCTCTGACTGTAAGTCATTGCAAAGCTTATTTCTCTATGTACTGCTGCACATATGCTGCAAAATCTTTGACAGGCTTCATATCCTAGGCACAAAAATTATCACAGTAAACATTTAGTTTTTTGGCTCTGGAAGAGACATCAGGAAGGGTCATGCACTTTTCCATCCTATTATTTCCATGTCTCTGCCTCTGTCTGAACAAAGTGATGCATAGGCAAGTCTGTGGTTTCCCATTCATTTTATTCTTTAGTATTGCTCTGGGTAAAATGATGGTATTTAGTCATAAAGTAATTTTTCTGAACATCATGGATTCAGATTTTGATGGGGATGATGAGTCCAGGGCACAGTTGGATTGGGTGCTATTGGAGGCTGTGTTTCCCTGTAGTCCCAGGCTCAGGTGATGCCCTCACCAAGACATGGAGAAGTGCAGGACATTGGAAGTGACGTTAGGGGATTTGATGAGCACAGGTGGGAAGGGGCTTCAGGCTCTTAGATGAAAAAGTGGTACAGAAAAGAGAGTAAACAAGGTAAACCCAGAGTGCTAAGCAAGTTTAGAAAGATTTTATCTGAGTGAGTATTTTAGAAGATGCAAATATGCCTTTGCTTTTACTTCACAGGGTTTTTAATCTCAGGATCTGTCTTTGCTTGTGTTGCAGCAGGAAGATGGGAACAGCAGCACTTACTTAGTTCTGTGAAGTACCTAAAAACATACAACACAAAATCCTGCCTTGATGTTACTCAGTTTTCATTGAAATACATTAGAATACTACCTATATATTTAAGCTATATTAATGATGTGTTCTTAATAGAATTTAAAGGAAAGATTATTTTTAAGATGATACTAAATTTTGCCAAACAAACAGAATTCTCAAAAACTTATTCAACCACAGCCATATGTTGTTTTAAAAGTGGTAAGTGATTAGGAGAGTAGATTACTTCTATTTTCTATGGTATTATAAAGGTTACTAGCAATATGGTGAATAGAACTATCAAGGCTGATACTCTGCAGAAGTTCATCACAAATTAAAAAAAAAATACAATGTACAGATTAATTATTTATTATTATTTCCACTGATGAAATATTTTAAAATAATAATTTCTTTCTAAAGCTATAAAATCAATGAAGAAAACAATGTGGACAGAAAATGCTGGCATGCTTGTTTTTGGCTGAGAATTTTGCTTTTGGTTTTCTTCAGAAGCAGAAAGAAGGTATGTCAAAAGATATGCAGAGTAGGGATTTCCACTAAAATATGTAATTTTAAATTATGTGAATAGCTACTATTGTTTGGCATCAACTTCACTGAGAATTCTTACTCTTTTATTAATATTGGATCTCTGTGATTTTTAGATCCCGCTTGATATTTCTAGCTTTTCCTTTTTTTCTTGGTAATTCAGTTAAGAGCAGATACTTATTTTGGAGGAAATTTCACATATTTAAAGTGAATACTTGGAATTTGAAGAGTTTGGGTATGCAGTACAGTTTTTATCATCTGAGAAAAGCTGATTTAAATATGGCCTGAGTTAGAAATGCCTTAGAAAGTTGTTATTGCATAACCACTTTGTTGTTTTTAGAGCACTGTACTGTTCTTCACAAGTAATTGAAAACATTGATTTAAAAATTATGAGATCTGAAAACAGAGACCAAGTATCGAGTTCAATTTAATTTTTTTCTTTCCTTCTTTGTCAACAATGTAGAAAATAAACTAATAGCAGGGGGGGAAAGCGTTAGCAGCATCCTCACATATCTGACTCTCTTTCAAGGACTGGTTGGACCTTCTGAAGCCTCTTTTAACCTGAGTTATGCTGGAAGTCTGCTGCTACAGCTAAATACAGCTGTATATAAATACAGTTGAAGCTCCAGGCAGGCCAGGATAAGCCCAGATAGAGCCTGACAAGTCATGAGTACTGTTCACCAGCCAACCCCCAGCCAGTGGACTGATGGAAGCAATGCAATGTGGGCACCCTTACCTGCCTCCACTTCTGGAAATCACAGCAGGGTCTCCTTTGCCTCCTGAGATGAATGGGGAAACCCATTATTTCACTCTTATTCTGGTGACTGTAATCAAGGGTTGATTGGGAAAGGACATACCTTACATCCTTAGTCTTGCTGCACTCAGCCCCTTCTGTTGCAGGGCTTGTCTGAACAAGTAGTTCTTAGAAGTACATTGCAGTAAAATGATTCAGCTCACCTCTCCAAAGAGGTCATCACGTCTCTGGGTACTCAGGTCTCATTTGCTTATCAGTAAAAATCCCAAGAGGTGCTGCAGCTTTTCTTTGCAACTATAAGGGAACCCCTGAAACCTGTTCTTAATTAATAAGGACATCAGAACACAAAGGGAAAATATAAAAGAACCCAAGTATTTTTAATATCTTTAATATTTTTTAATCTTTTAAAATCTTTTTTATATTTTTAATATCTTTAAATGCTATACCAGATTCATCTAGAGGCAGAGATGACTGTGGCTTTGGATGCTCACATTGGAAGAAGGGGCCAAGTGGCCAAGTAACAGCATGGTGCTCATAGCTTGTTCAGTGAAGCCTGGGCTTACCTTTGACAATTGAGTGCCATGGTCTGATTTAGAAGTAATAGCATCTCTGTCTCCTGCTAATACATCAGATCTGACTGACTCTTTATGTCACTCGTGTTTAAGCACTGAGGCATTCAAAATCCAAACAGAGATTTGCTCAGGGCATCTAAACCACTTAATGCTACAATAGGAAATAGTTTTGTGTGTTCTGTGGGTTAGTTACTGCCTATTCCACTTCAGGAGTTTCACCTTTCAAAAAGTTCTTGTAAATCAGTTTATTGAACTGGAACTTAAAATCAATTATTTCTTAATAATTTAAATAATTTCCTAATATCTGTAGTTTTGTAGTTCATACAATATCTCATACATGTCTCAGTGGGTTTGTAAGAAGGTACACAAGAAGCAAGGCACATACACATCACTGGAGGAAGAACCTAATTTAATTCAGATTCAGATCTTGTTGTATGAGGAAAACAGAAATACAAAAAAAATACAAATTTAATAAAACAAAAGGAAAGGACTTTTAAAAAGTCCTATATTGTTTAAAAATTTTCAGACTTTCTTTATTATTTGTATTCTGGTTTTAGATTAGCTGCTGTATTCTCTCTCTTTTTCTTTTCTTCTTTTTTAACAGCACAGCTGACCTAGTTCCCTTCACTGTCATTCACATCATGTACAGCTTACTTACTCATGCAGAGTAGTATTTTGTGAGAGCAGTTTTCACTTTAGAATAAATATCTGAGTTATGAAAGGATAGGAGGGAAATGTATCCCAATCCAGGTGTTTTGCCATAGATTAGGTTCCAAATCTCACAGTTTTCAACTGTGGCTTTCTCAGTGGCAGATAAAGGTGTCCATGACTGCTTAAGGGAGCCAGCATTGATAAATACATGGAGTATTCCACAGAGTACCTCTCTTCAGATAATGATGGTTTTTATATATTTTAGTTAATATATATATATATGAGTGTCCTTATAACGTCAGGTATACTAATAAGAGTTATTTATATTTATAAATGTTTGCAGGTTGGGTCTTTAGTATCCAAGGCACTGGAGAATTTTTAAGGCTGCTGTTTTAATCCATAGAAAATAAACTTAATAGGAACTCTCCTGAGTGTTGTAAGGCCTCTCCATTTTTCAGGATGAACATTTTTCTGAAAGTAATGTACCTGCAGCTTCTGAGTCTTAAATCGGAGTGCCCAACAACAGGGATGAAATTCAGATGAGACTATCCATTCAAGTAATGTGTTCCAGATTTTTATTTTAATAAAATAAATTTCAGCTCATAACATTTTACATTTCTCTGACTAATTGCATAAATGAGAATCATATAAATATTATATTTAGACAAATAAACACATTAAAGACTATAAATTATTCCAGGATATTTTTACTCAGTGCTGTTTTGCTCATTGGCCCTGAGGATTGACTCCTGATAGAGTCAAGGAAAGACTTGACAAGACAAGTCAGGGAAATATTCAGGCTATTAAAATACATAAAATTATGCTAATATTATAATTTTTGCACAGTGCTTAGCATTTCATTTAAACACATGTAAACTAGAATGTTGTTAAGGAATGATTTCCCCCTTCTTTTCCATTTTTTATTTGAGTTTTCCTTTTGGAGCAGTGAATTAAAAAAGAAGAAGAATATATTTCGTGAAATACAAGTGGTAATTTATTCACTTTTAAATATGGTGATGCCTACAGAAAGGCTTTTATCCTGAGAACTAAACAAGGATTGATCTATGATAAAAATACTCCCCAAAAGTTAAAAAGATGCAAACAGTAAATTGCTCGAGGACATGATTTTAGAAGTGGAATCTAACAAAAACATAATAAAGAAATGGCCAAGATAATTAAAGTCTGGCATCTGCTGAGTTTCAGTGAAGGGAGAGAGAGCCTATTTTAATATTCATAAGTTGAGCCATGACCCAGCCAGGAGCAGGTTCCTTCATCTGCTCACCCTGCCTGATGGACTTCCTGGAAGAATCCAAAAGCCAGTGGTGTTGAGCATCTGTCGTGGCTCAATCCATCATTAGTCTGGGAGGCTCGGGTCCCTGTTTACAGCTGCTGTGCCCTGTGGCCAGTTCCAGGCAGGTGACAATACCTGTGCTCTGCCCTGGGAAGGTGCCAGGACCAGCTCCCTGCTTTCCCCATGCCGGGAACAGGTATCCTTGGCAGGAGCTAGGCTGATTCTGGAGAAATTGCCTTTAATGACATTCCTGTAGTGTCCTCACGGTGTGACCTGTTTATCCTAAACTCAGAGCTTTAGTTAAGGCCTTTGAAGCTCACTCTGCAGGCTGGCTATCACTTTTAGGTGATGGTGGGCATGGAGTGACACTGATGTGATCACCCAGACAGAAATGTTAGGTATTTACAGGTTGGTATTTGGTGAAATCTCTGGCCAGGGGTAGCTGTATAATTCTTCCTTTAAATGCTATGTAAAATTTAGCATTTAACCAAAGAGAATAGCTCACCTTCAGTATTAAAATCGAATATACTTTTATCAGACACGTGGAGCCAAGTACTTAAAAAATATTAATTCTTATCTTCCAGTAAGGATCCTGAGTATTTTTGTATCAGTTTTCTGGGAGGTGTAATATTTCAAAATTATTCCTCTGCTTTGTAACCCAATGTAAATGGGGTTTGAGTGAGTCATATCTAATAGATACACAAGCTGAGATACCAGATAACTTTTTTGTAAAAGTTATGCAGACTGTAGGTGTTGTACAAGTTGTGATCGTGAGTAGTGTCAGGCAAGGGACAGATACTGTGTGAATGAGAAGGGAGACCTTTTTTCCCTCAAATATCACAGCACTTTGTTTTTATTGATAAGAGTAAATAATTAAATATTTACAATAGCATTCTGGAGACTGTGATAGGTTAGAAAAGTGAAGCAGAGAGGGTTTTTGTCCCTTTTCTTTGTAAGCATGAGTCCATTTACTAAATTTTAGTTCCTGAGAAAGCTTTGCTAACACAAATTGATCGGCTGAGGCAGGGGGTGGATGGTTCTCCCCTGGATATCACTTCAGAGCAGCAGGAACTTCCTGCTCACTCCAGAGCTCCAATAAAATGTTTTATACAGAATTCTACCTCCTTTTACAGTGTCAGGCTGAAACCTGTGGCAACTTAGCTGTCCTGTGAACATACCTTTCACGTTCCAGATCTGGATAAGTGTACTGCATGGATTGAGTTTGGGAGGAAGGCTGACAAAGCAGGGAGATTCTTATTATCTGCTTGTCTTTCCATCCTGGCATCAGTGTCTGTCCTAGCATCTCCTGTAGAAAGCTGGTTTTTAAAAAGGGAGGAGTGGCAGGAAGATTTGACAGCTAAAAAGACTCTCCTCCTTCCAAAAAAATGAGGCAGAGCTGCAGCATGCTCAGATTTGAGCATCAGGATGTTCTCATGCCCACCTGAGGACCATCTTATATATTTACCTGATCTCAGGTACTTTTTTAATGATTAAAAATGCCATTCTGCAGTGATAAAATTCAAAAGAAGCTCTGCAAGCAAACTCTAGAACTTCACTGGATATATGGGAAGAGGAGTTTCTCTAAGCAATATTTTTGTACCTGTTCATTCACCCACAGTGTCTCAGCCCAAATGAACTCTGCTTTTGACTCCTATGATCTGAGACCCTGAACATTTGTACTGCTTTTTCTCTGCCCTATGGCACGACTTTGTCCCATACACTTCTCCTGATCTATTTGTTTTTAATTCTGAACTCAACTAGTGGATTTCCTTTTTCTTAAACACTTACACTGGTGAAACACCAATAGAAAATCTATTCACTCCCACATTAAATAGATTTGAGGATTGATCTGCAACCACAGCTCTGAATTGCATTTGATCTGCATATGTGTTTATATCTGGACTGTTTTTTTTTTTAAGTTTGATAGTAAGAAATCTAACTCTTTGTTGAGTGTTGTACATGAGGTATAGACAGGACAACAGGGATAACAGTGACGACCAGTGGTGAAATTGCTTCTGCTCGTTCTTGGGGCTTCCTGAGGAGACCTAGCACTGGCAAGCAGAGCACTTCAGCTAGATTGAAAAATGGGACTGATTTTGTCAGGTTAGGGGAAAACCTTTCTGGGTAGATTTCCACAGTTCTATTTTTGGGGCACTAAAATTCCTGGTCTGGTTTTCAGAAGCACTGGAGCAGCTGAGAGCAAAGCAGAGGTTTCCCAACGCTGCTTAGTGACCATCTGGCCTCCAGGTGTTAGTTACTGCTGTTAGAAGATAATCTCAAAATCAGAGATCACCTTTGAGAACGCTGGCTTTAATCTCAATTTCAGAGGTTTTTCTAGATCTATTCCAAGGCTTTTTCTCTGCTTCTTTATTTGAAATGGAAGAGGGGTATTTTTAGATCAGATATTCAGAAGAAATTATTTACTCTCAGGGTGGTGAGGCACAGAAACAGGTTGCCCAGAAAAGTCATGGAAGGCCCATCCCTGGATGTGCTTGGATGAGGCTCTGAGCAATCTGATTGAAGGGAAGGTGTCCCTGCCCATGGCAAAGGGGGTCAGAACTAGATGATCTTTAAGGTCTCTTCCAACCCAAATCATTCTGATTATGTGATTCTGTTTGCTGGCAATGGTGGGTGGAAATACTAGTGCAGACCTTTGAAGACATAAAGCTTGACAGAAATGAAAAAGATATAAAAGTCCTCTGTTTGTCTTTTTGTGAAATACCAGTTTTGTTATTGATGCAAATCACATGGAATGTAAACAACATGTTCTTGTTACTGCGGGGGACTGAGTGCCTCAGCAGAAACTGTGAGTGCTATTCACAGTGACTCCCTCTTTTCTAATTGTTGATCTCATGCAAGTACATAAAAGAATTATAGTTTATTCACTGAAATTAGTGACTTGTGTAGGCAGGTATATCTAATGCCTCTGATTTTATGTTTACTGGCAGCGTTATTTCAGTTGCTGCTTGTTTTTCCCATGGAAGAGTTCATCTCCCAGGCTGAAAGGTTTCCAGAAGCAGCAGAGGAGGCAGCAGAGGAGGCACACCTGTAAGCACGACTGCAGAGGCAGCTCCCTGCAGCAGCACTCATTTCTTAATCACTGACACAGCATCGTGTCTGTGCACATCCTGAAGAAGAGGGTTTCTCCTTTTTCTCAGCAGTCTCATTTGGAATGTCACTGTCACTGTTACAGCCTGTTACTGGCAGCCTGATTCATACCCTGAGATTTCCCAAATATCTCGGTGCTTCCTGCTGAAACCTCTGAATGCTTGGGGAAATACTGGATGTGCAAAGTGATGTATCAGTACAGAGGATCAGGTCTGAATGCCAAGGAGATGTTACATTGTCAGGGACCCAGACAAATTGCACCATGAACCAATCTCTAAATTTGGATTTTATAATATTTTTTTATTTTTTAATTAATATTAAGACTATTATTATAATATATATATATAACATGTGCTATTTTTGGAAAAAAACCCAACCAGTTGCTGCTCCCATTTTGTTTTAAGCACTGGTAAGTCTACCAAATTATTGTTATTGAGTTAACATTATCAGAATTGCCTTTTTTTGCAGCTGTTTGAGACATTTAGTGAATAAAAAAATAACCCTGGATTAGCCAAGTGATATATCTGTACCAAGCTATTGTAAATTATACAGTAGAAAACTACCCATATTTCCAAAATATCTAGATGTTTCACCCTGCTTGGGGTTTTTTCTTGTTTATTTCCTCTTAGTTAGATCAAAAGCACAAATTAAAAACACCTGATAGGCAAATTAGAGAGACAGAAGAAGAGCTGCCACCTGCTGTAAGTTTTAGATGCTCAACATCTACATGATCTTACATGATCAGTCAGTTGATTTCTCCTATGACAACAAGACTCAATTTCAGTTTTGTTGCATGAAATACAGCAGCTCCAACCCTTTATGAGCAGACTTGGTCTCCTTAGTGTTCTTTTTCCATCCTTTATACCCTATCCATTACAGAAATCAGGTATTTGAACAGAACATTAATGGGTAATAGTCTCTAAATTTCAGTGTGGTTTTTCCAGTAGCTGTCTGAAATCTTTGCAAAAGAATGGAAGTGGCATGAATAAAGTTCTGAGGAAATACCGTTGATGATAGGTTAAAACTCACAGCTAAAAAAAAAAAAAAATAGAAATAAATTAGGGCAGCATAGCACAGACAAGAGTTTATAGTTTGGGAAATATTTTATTTATTAAAGTCAAAGCTCCCTTTCCATGTCCACTCTTTCATTTGCTCTTCCCCAAGCCACCGTTTTTCTGCATTTTAAATTGTGTCTGCGTTCCATTCTGACCTTGGCCCTTGCAGATGATGGACACAGACAGAGTGTTGCTCATTTGTGAGTTATCCCCCTTCTGCAGGCTCGCCCCTGGCACAGGGTGTGTGCCTGTGCTGCAGAGGGCAGGGCTGGAGACGTGGGGCAGTCCCTGGGGACCACTGCGGGTTAGCACCAGTGAGATCAGCCCTGGCAGGCACTGAGTCACACCGACTGCTCCAGTCCCAGCCCAAAGGTCACGTCTGCTTGCCTCTGCAGTGGAGCTCATGCGTCTAAAACATCATGTTTTGTAAGGAATTACAAGCAGCAAGGCAAAAATAATCTGTTGATTATACAAAGGAACAGTACTGGCAGTTTTCAGGGGAAAGAAACACGTACATGTCTAATTCTTTAATACAAGCACGAGAATCAAATTCAGTTGTGATGAGTAAAGTATTGAAAAGTAGGTTCTTAGACTCATATGGGACTACGTGTATCTATCTGGACCAATGTAAAAGGTAGAATCTAAGACAAATGTAAAGATTTGGAACTGGAGTTCAATTCTAAACACAGGTCTTTCATCTGCATTTTTGCCTGTTTTAAAAACTTAGTGAGATAATCCAATGGGAATAACAGCAGAACATGCATGTAATTTTGATAGATTTTATGAACACGTGTCATGTAATGCCTTTAGGACAGGAAATTGGAAATCCAGATAAAGCTGAGGATAAGCAAATTGCATGTTTATAGCTCTAAGCATGAAAATATAAGCAGGGAGTCAAACCTAAGGTGAAAGTAAACAGTTAAATTCCTCAGGATATATAGGTATAGAAACAGGTGTGCAATCACTTTGACATTCTCAGGACAAGGAGTTCCTCTGGCCTGTAGCAATATTTTAATATGCTGATGGTTTGATTACTGGGGGAGAAAGATTCAAAAGATTCTTGAAAGACTTGAAGGGAATGGACAAGAAAAATGGAATGTAGATCAAAAAATATTAAAAGACAAAAAAATCCCCCAATCTTGTAAGCCAGGAGGCAGCTGAAATCAGGGTGACTACAGAGGCATCAATCATCAGGCACCAGCTGGGCTCACTGGCTGAAGTTCAGCCTCATTCCAGCTCTTCTGAATTATTTTTCAAAGTTCAGAATTTTGTGCAGTATGGCTTGATGCACACCTTTCTTGTGACAGGAACATATGAAAACTGTGCTCAGCTTTGGTGAACCAGTGAAAAAGTGTGCATCCAAGAAACTTGGAAATCAAAATACCTGATATTTTCACCTTCATACTTTTTGCTTTAGAAATCAGAGGGCTGTTTCTAAGTTCTTAAAATGGTCTTTTCTTTGCATTTAACGGTTTGTGGCTGCTTCTTACAGATAATGTAGCAGAGACCATGTTAATATTGTACCCCTTGTTTCTCTTTTACCAGTTGATGGCAGGTTACTGGTAACCTTACTGTTTTGAATTGGCTAGAGTTTTGGCCTTCATCCTCCAACTGTTTTTATACACAGTTCAGAAGCAATATATGCTTTCTAGCTCAATTTATCCTTGCAATTAGCCACTCAAGTCTATAGATAAGGTGTTTTTATTGTCATGTTGACAAAGAGGAAGATCCTCCATTTTTTCAGGAATGTAGTTGACATAAATTAAATTCCAAGCAGCCATAAAAGCAACCATAATCTCAAGTAAGACCTCATTGCTTTCTTGGAAATATATTCACAACAGCTCAGCCTCTTTGAGGAAGCTGTTGTGTTTTACAGTCTGCCTTCCTCAGGAGTAGAATAAGAGGGTTAAAAGTTGGGTATTTTTATCTCATTATTCACCAGGACAGTTCATGAATAGATTGAAGCTGCTCTAGGTTAAATGTGTTGTATTCATGCAACACTAAGTGGTGACTTTCTCAGGATGGCTATAGAAATATCGAATAATAGACAAGGAGTTACCTAGTGGCTTGATACAACCGATTTTTAAAGAAATTATCAGATTTCTAGCACCTTGAGTAAGTAGTGGCATTGATTATAACACAGTTGTCAGTAGCTCTGGACAAAAATCTTGCTTTGTTTCTTGTTATGTAAACTACTTGATATAACTTTCAATTTTTTTTTAATTTGGTTCTTCAATGCATATTGTAACACTGAGGCAAATAAAAAACATAACCTTTCACTACTGCTCTGATTTTTTTACCCTTACAGGTTTTCCCAGGCATCTATATTCATCTTGTACATAATCAACACTTAAGAGTTTGCTGCTGAGAGAGGAATTTTATCTGAACATCAGGATGTAGCTATAACCACCTTGGAGTTACCCATCCATAACAAAACCAAGCATCACTGCTGGGTGTGATAGGAGTTGCATGTAATCATCTCCTTTCTAATGAGATACATTAAATTTCTGGGGTTTTAGCATATAAACATATGCCCAAAAGTGTCTGACTTGTTTCTTCTCACAATTTCCAACTGGTTAATGTTGTGATGCCATTCCACAAAAATACTTTTAAGTGGCTGACACTTTATTTCCCATTAATTGTTTAGTTAAAACAGAAGACATAATGGATTTTCTTTTTTATTGAATCATGATACAGTTTTTGAAAGTTTGGGTGTGAGTCTCTGTACTTCAAGTTTCTTCTGATAATGGATACTTGAAGAATCAATTATGTCGATGTGTGAAAATCAATAATAGGATTATATTTTTAGATCTCTAGATGAACTGAAATATTTTAAGTGAACATTGCTATTTCCATTTTATGTATATATATGTATGTATGACTATTTCCTATACTAGAAAGACTTTTAAGATTTTTATTTACATTTATGAATTTCAGGACAGGCAAGTTTGCTCTTGTGTTATATTTTCTGGACAGATATTTCATGGCAGGCAGCAGTTTTTTGGGTGTCCCATCCTATGTGCACTGACTTTTTATTTTAAGTGGATCAGTGCTGTAGGCATCTATCTCTATGAAAGAATGAAAATGCATAAAACAGGAAATGGTACAGAATATTTAAGAGCTTGTCAGCCTGTCAGGTTTTGGCTGTATTTCTGGTTTGATGTCCATCATTTTCTGTCTTCTCATTGGAAAAGGAGAGAATGAAAAAGAACAGAGAATGGATTTACAACCCTTTGTTTTCATATATGAAAGCTGCATTGGAAGGAAGTGGGGAAAGCCTGTTGAATATTTAGTTGTGCTTTCAAAGCAGAACAAAGATGGGCAAAAAGATGCAGAGTGAAAGAAGGAAGAAATTGGTGGCTTCTCCTAAAACACATATTCACTGTATAACAAAAGTTAAATAATAAACATCTGAAAATTGTCTCTGTTCCCTTTGCTTCCCAGCCTCCAGTGATCAACTGCAGCTTATTATTGAGTTGTAAAATTAAGAGAAGACTTAGCTAATGCATCTTCTCAGAGATGTGATGAGATTCATTACACAATAGTTTTGCCTTACACTAGTCTCTGCAGACTAAAGTTCCTCTGAATTTACCTTTCATGTTCTTCTTATGAACAGCAAGGGTACAACAGCAAAAGGATGAGAAAGAGACATTTGCAAGAATTTCATATAGTAATCGTATAATTATAATTTCATATAACCTACTCTCCTAACTTTTATTTAGTCCAGCCCCTGTCTTTTCTAATAGTTGGTTTTTAGACAGTATAATTCATACACTGACAGGTCATAAAGAAAGGCTGCAAGAAAAAAACAGGCTCACAACTGTAAAGAAAAAGAAACAGAAAAGAGTACACTAAAGTAGGCCATTTCATATAGCTTGAGTGTTCTTGCAACTTTGTCTAGCTTCTCAGCTTGTAAATTACACCCGTTTTGAACTTTCATAAGTTCACACATCTTTTGGAAGGAACATGTAGAACTGAAAGACCCTAAATTATACCTTGAAAAATACCTCTAAATTTGCACCTATTTATGTTTCCTTTTGCATTTGTATATAGTTACGGACATGTCATACTATCATACTGAGAGAGGTCTGCAAAAACCCTATGTATATGAAAATATACCATCCCATCTGATGTTGCACAATAGTGGCAAAAACTGTAATCATTTTTCTTCATCCAATATTTCAGTGCATTAGAGAGAAGCAAAAATTTCCTTGTGGTAAACAACTAGAAAAAGTCATCCTCCTTAGTTCTTTTTGGGTACTTGGCCATTTCAATAACTATTTTTGCATTTTTCTTTATAGTTTGTTTTATTTGAGGAATTTGCATTGCAGAAGATTGTCTACAGTAATGACTACAAGTGTTTGGATAAACTTGGGTCAAAAAGTTCCACTGTCATTTAGAAAGGTTTGGTCTATGACTGAGTGTCTCTGTATTCCTCCTGCATTATTCATCCAGGGACAGAACAGTGGATTGATGGGCAACCAGAGGAGAATTTCCTCCCCAGCCATCATGGTTTGTTTCAACAGCTGTGTTGTTAAATCCTTCCTTTCAGTCTCTTAATTTAGTGCTGTCCCATTTTTCCCTTGGCATTGACCTTTTCTAAATGAGAGCCTGCTGCTGTCGACAAACTGATGAATTATGGCTGTTCTGAGTGGAAGTGACCCTCAAATAGAGGCTGGTTTACTCATCTTCTTCTCCAAAACCCCCCATGACAGTACTGGGAGAAAATATTCCCTACAATGCGTGCAATTTCTCTTAGTCATGCCTTGGGGCATCTGCCTTTCTTATTGATACTGGGTTTCTTTAATCACAGATGCTGTACAGGAGATAAAAGATGTCTCTCTGTGTTGATACAGCAAGGAGTTATCATTGGTGTTTAAGCTGAAGCCTTAAAGCAATTTTTACTGCATATTTGAATCTTAAGGGAAGGTAGATGCTGAGGATTACGTGGGGAGGAGATTATGCTCTGGGAGAATAAATATCTCATTTCAGTGATACAAGGATTCTGGCTGTGTTTCCTTTAAAGCCAAAGATGTACCCAAGACAAAAATTACACATTTCTGTGAAAGTTCAGAGTTGAAACGAAGCAGAAAATAACTTGTCTCTCCTTCATGTGTCTGTGGTCTATCTTGACCATATGCTATAACATGTGATGGCTCTCGGTGGGCTGCAGACTATTCTCAGACCAAAACCATAGGTACAATTTGGCTTCTCAATAATATTTCTAAAATAAATTTTTATTCTTTTATTCAGGGGGCACAGCACTTTTTTAATGGTTCTACTCTTGAGCATTCAGTGAAGTATACTAGTTTTGTAATGAGTGTCATAAAGACAGTTTGGAAAATTAGTAACTTTTTCCAGGCTGCTGCCCCAAATCTTCTCTTGTGTTTAAGCAACCTCTACTCACTTATTCCAAGTGTGAGGGTTATGTTTGTGATCTTCATTATGGGCTGCATTTCACAAACATTAGGTCATTTTTTGGTCAAATTGTCCAACTTCAAATAGCATATATCAGAAATGCTCATATCAAGGAAATTTGTTCTATCTCCACTGTGTCCCACTGAGTTGATGACTATAAATTGTAGACAGTGGTCAAAAGAAGATTAATACAAGAGCTCTGCTTGTAACATAATAGTAGCTTCTATGTAAGAAGGAGAGATGAAATATATGGCTAGTGTATATAAGTAGTAATTTGGGATCATTCTTGCAGTTATTTAAAATATTCTTTTATCTGACATCATTGTTTCATCTTTCAAATGCTAAGTTTATGAAATAACATGTACTCTCTGCTCTGAATTCCAGAAAAACATATTATTGTCTTTAATAAATTATGGATTAATATGGCCATAGCTTCTAGTGGTAGGCAAGGCAACCTATCTAGTATGAAGTAAGGAAATTTTTGTAAACCAAGATGCTATAATCTGTTTTTGCCTTATCACTCTCTACAATTACGTGAAAGGATGTTGTAGGCAGGTGGGGATCAGCCTCTTCTCCCAGGCAAACAGGCACAGGACAGGAGGAAATTGCCTTCAACTGCAGCAGAGAAGGTTCATGTTGCATAGCAGAAAGAATTTCTTCACTGAAAGGGTGATTAAGCATTGTAATGGGCTGCCTAGGGTGGAATCACTATCCCTGGAATTGTTCAAGAAATGGCTGGGTCTGCCACTTAGTGCTGTGGTTTAGTTGACGTGTTGTTCAGTCAAAGGTTGAACTGGATGATCTTGGGTGCCTTTTTACAACTTTAATGATTCTGTTATTCCAATATGGACATAAAATTAAGCCAAACTTGGGCTTTGATCAGTGTTAAGGGGATTGGAGTAAGGGATCTCCAGAGGTCCTTTGCAACCCTAACTCTTTTGTAGTTCTGTGATCCTCTTAAACACACAGATATCTCTTCAAGCTATTTTTTGTTAGGTTATCTTTATGGATATTATGTGAATTTTATTCATGGCCTTATTGTAGGTGCTTATGAATGCACATGGATAAAAGAATTGCTACATGATCAATATTACCATTCATATCTCAGCTAATTAGAATCCTAGTTAAGTGCTAATATTTGCAATAACATTAATTTACATTGACTTTTGCCTAAATTTAGTCGAAAGTGTTTTATTTCCTTGCAAGCAGTTCTAGCCTTTTCAAGCCTCTCACATTTTCAAGTCTTTAAAGAACTTGAAAGTGAGATACAGAAATCATAGCTAAAAGTTCTCTTTTACACAATGACGTTTTAATGTACTCTCAGTGATTCTTTAACCAGCAAAAATCATCCCTGATTTTTACCTGCATGATAGCAAGTCATCTTTTTATAACTTTCTTCTTTTTTAAAGACCACATGTAGTAATCTTCAAAAACAGAAATAACATTGGCTTAGAAGAGACAATAAAGGCATTCTATGTCTGTTATAATTTATTGAGGAAATTTTCTGTCAGAAAACGGTGGAAAGTGTTTGAAAGTGGCTATGAGTGTTTGCTGCTTTAGTAGGACTTCTGTAGGTTTGTCAGGTTCAGCTATTACTGCCTTTACTTTTGAAGTTAGTAATTTGACTGCAAAGCTTGTAGTGGCATCTAAAGTCTTGAGTTCCTTGGTATCTTACTTGGCCAGTCTGCACATAGAAAATTCTGATAACGTTGCTTGTTCTTATTCTGATGTTTAAAAATTATGTTCGTATGAGGCTTTTATTAAGCCCAGATACACTAAATGTCTTCTTAACCTGAAGGAAATAGAATAGAAATTTCTCCTTAATTAATAAGGTACATAACCATGTGTTGCTCTGTTTTCTGCCATTCAAAGAAGAGCTCGTGCACAAGTTTCAAACTGCAGAGTTTTAGCCATCTTAAGTGTTGACAAAATTTGGAGTAATGGACAGGAAATATTAAGTGATTTTTTGTTTTCCTGCACAAACTTTTGTCAAATAGGTTTACTGTAAGACACCTAATTCAATGCACAGATAATCACCAGAATATCAATTTAAGTGTGTTCTAAGTCTCTCGTGCAGGAGAAGCCTCCAGATCTTTCAAGTTTTGCTGCAAAAATCTGTGACAAGGCCTTTTACTGTTCATCCCATTGCAGCTGTTTTCTAGGATCTCATCATTTCACACTTTGATCACTGCAGCATCCTCCCCTCCTGCACTGAGGAATACACTGCTACCCCCACAGAGCTCTGCCGCAAAGTTCATTTCCCACCTTCGTTATTTTAACTTACTTCTCTTTTGAGTGCATTTTCCTCATTAAGCAGACTGCTTCTTTTCAACCTTAAGACCAGTCTTCATGAGTCATTTCCAACCTTTCTATCCACTATTAAAATGTCATTTCCTTCTTTTATTCCTGTGTTGCTAGCCTAACTCTCAAAACACTTTTTTGCTGACTCTGTGCTGCTTTTCTCTCTCTGCAGAAATTTCCCATAAGCTTCCACAAAGCTCGTCTTGTCCTGTCTCTATCTATCCTTAAGAAACCTTTGTCATAAATTCTACAAAAAAAAAAATTATAACCACCTACTACCATGCTGATACCATTGATTGGATGTGTTGGCTTTTTAGGATTATGAGGTGTTTGCATCAGTCAGATTCCACTTGGTCTGTGCTTCAAAAGCTCTGAGGTCTTGATCCATAACCTGTACTTTTAGGTGCAAGTAATGAATAGTATCAGTTTTTTTTACAGTGCTTGATTAGACTGGCTGTTCCTTGCCCGACAATCTCTTTGAGTTTGTATTGCAATTGTGTTTTCTGCATGGCACCAAGGAGAAACTGCAGCTTGTCCAGCCTACAGCTGTGCTTTTGCTGCCTGGTTGATGAGCAAGTCCTGTTGTGCCCATCTCCAGGGGAGTCCACTGCCTCCTTGTTTGCTGCTGGCTACAATTCTAGAGGATATCTGCTGGCTTTATCACTTCTGTGAGCAGTGACTAATGCCCTTCCTTCATATATTTCAGAATAAAATACAAAGCTAAAGTGGCTTAAAGGTTCAGGACTGGAAGGAAACTTTTGTGGGAGCCCTTATTGTTAGTTCAGCTGACCATTGTAGAGGCAGGCTCTTACACTGTCCCTCATGGTGTGCAATGGAAGGTTACTTTTTGTTCAGTCCTGACAGTTCATTATTGATTTACAGAACAGAAGTATAATTTAGAACTGCAGGTCTCTATTTAATTTTTAAACAAAATCTGGAAGCTATGTGACTAGTTGTGTTGTCATGCTAGTTTTGCTTTGTAACTGTGTGGTTCACAGCATATTTCTTTGTCCTGAGAATTGCACTAGGAAAACGCTGTGCTTTGGGGGGTTTATTTAAAGTGAAAGGTCATGCCTAAGAATGGATGTGTGCTTCTTCTTTAAAGCTGACTAACTTGAACAGACTAAATTGTGAAATCACGGCAGTGGGAAGTTACACTGATAATCCATTCAAATATTTTCAATTACTCAATGGCTTGTGGGACAATAAAGTTTGCTGTACTTTGATTTTGTATGATAACCACTTGCTACAGTGCCACATTATTGATTGGCATTGAGGCTTAACTTCATCATGTCAGACCTAAGCTTTTGATTGACAGGAAGACATTACTTGGTAGGGAATTAATCTCAGCTGTCATCTGAATTACTTTCCAACAACCCTTATATCTTTGTGTTGACACACAAGTAACCTGAGCTCTGTTGTTCAGAAACTCCCAGGTTTGAGAAGTGGGTAATGCTTCTTTTTATTTTATTTCTTTTGTGTATTGTTCTTATATGAAAGTAGATTCTGCTACCACCACATGATTCCATGAGGTGAAGCCCCATCATTTTGAATACTATAATGCTAAGATTTGGCAACGCTGGTGGAGGTCCCAAAACTAAGAACTCTGCAATGAAAGAACTTTTCATTCCAGAAGTTTGAACTCAGTCTTTAATTAGAAATTAATGCTACTGCAACTAGAATTAAAATATTTCCAAATAGGATTCACATCAAGTAAAAATTTGATGAGAAACTAGAAAAATATCCAAGTGAAAATTCTTCTCAGCAAATTGCAGTTTAATACATCCTTCACTTCTCTGGGACCCAGGAAGCTGTATCAGATTGCAGTTCACAGCCAAAATCCATCCCTGGGGTTTTGGAAATTGGCAGCTAGTATACACTTTATTTTTCAAATGTTACTTTGACAGGATAAAACCACTTTTTATATAAAACTACAGGTTAAATCTGGGCTCTGACCTTGAAAGAGAAATCCTGAGCACAAGTTCTTGTTGCAAGTCATGTCTGGTTTTGCAATGTATTCATTCACTTCCTAATACAAAATGTCCTGGGATCAAAACCCAAGAAGTCATTCTTGCAGGGAAGATCTAAATTATTCATGTCAGCTAGATGCAGATTTGGATTCCTTCAGGTTGGATACAGATAGGGAGGTAGCCTAGGGGAGTGTCCTCACCACTCAGTTTCTCTTATAAAACATCCTGTACTGCCTTTACCCCCAACAGTAGGTTTAAAAAAAGTTGTCCATGTTTTGTTGTTTTGTTTTTTTTAAAGTCAGTGTTGTTGGCACATTAGTAATTTTCTGGGAGTTCCCACTAGGCTAAGAGATACAGTTCTAGATTTGACCTAGGTACATGCAAAAACAGCATCTTAGGTGTTATGGCTACTTTAATGTAGAAAATATAGTAACGATTTTCATCCAGCTGAGATGGTGTCTGACGCAAGACTTTAGGCACCACTCTTAACTTAGAAATATTCAATTTCACCTGATCCCCAGGGAAGTGGGCCATTTCAGAAGTCTCCTGATTATCCTCCTTAACTTTCCTTAGAGGAACTGGTGTCTGCAGTTCAGTACAGTAATTGTCAGGTGCCAAATTTTAATTAATGAATACTCCCCACACTGCTGGAACTATTAGTCTCCTTTAAAGTAACATATATTTAAGGGACTTTTTGACTGAGAGTTTAACTCAGGCAGAAGAGCCTCTGAACATACTGGATGAATGCAAACCCTGTCCAAAGCTGTTACCCTACTCAGACCTTTGGAGTAGGATAGCTGCAGTAGTTTTAGGCAGAATACATTATTTGGATTTGACTCCTCCTTGTACGCCAGGAAAAAAATATCAGAGTATTTTTATGGTTTTCATGACTACATAGTAGTAATGATGCCAGTTTGTCCAGTCTATTAGTCTGCAACTAAGAGTAGCCAAGTAATTGCATTGACATAATCTATATGTTTTTTTCTTACTTGGTAATTTAAATGCCTACCACTTCATATACTGTTCACTGTCAGAAACACTACTGCAATGCCAAATAAATGAGAGAGGAAAGAGACTGGTTTGATTCAGGGAGGGGGTATGAATTGAAGGAAACTTGTTTAAGTATCATAATGGATATTGTTAGGGAAAACATACACATAGTGTTTAGAGGCAGCCAAGCAGCTCTAGTACGGAGGAACATAGAATGACAAACAGCTTTGTTTATAGCACAAAAACTGTGAGTATTGGCTAAGAAGTAGTGTTTATAGTAATTGAGCCTTACAAGGAAGTAAAACTTCATGGGGAACACAGGGGGTAGCATTTTCAGTGAAGTAGGCAATAAGGAGAGCTGTGTAGGCATTTCCTGATTAGCATCTGCTGTTTCAACAGCCAAGGAACATGACTCGCATGTAAATGCTTGTGCTAGGCTTTAACAGGCATTCCCTCTAGCATGCCTCCCTGCCTTCTGGCTTTATTTTGAGTCTCCTTGAGCCCTACTGTGACTTGAAATCAGTGGAGGAGAAAGGAGAGTAACACAAACAACAGATGTCTTAAAGTTTTGAAGAGAGAGAGGAAAAGCCCCATGGCAAAGGAGAAGGTGCTGTTAAGGTGTTTTCCTGTCATTAGTATTCAGTGCCTCTAGTACAGACTCTTTTAGCATTTTTGCATGTATATACATATACATGTACATGTACATATACATATACGTATGCAGTTGGTGTGCAGTTGTATACATGGGGGTAAAGAAGTGGTAGTGCAAAAAAAATGCCCATTGCACAATTCAGAAATTTTTTTTGCACCCTGTAAGAGTGTGGCCTATAGACACTAAGTGTACTGGTTGACATAGCCAAAGCAACCTATTTTAGGGCAGGCTCAGGAATTTTTTCTCAGCTGTTCTTTGCTTTTGGTCTCTTGTTGCATAAAAGACATTAATTTTTTAAATCTGAAGTTCAAAGATTGGGAATGCTAATAGTGTGCCTGGTGTTCATCAAGACAGCTTTTGCTTACAGGTGGTAATTTAAGCCATGGCAAAACAAATACCATGTACCCCATCACATTAGGAGAACTAGGTTGTGCACCAAGTGACATTCAATGCACATTCAGAAAAGTCTTTAATCTGTGCTTTTTGGTATGGGGAACTGTGTCTTTAAGGACTTTGATTTCCAGAAAGTAAATCTGTGGCAGAAGCAGCTGTGAAATTCATACAATATATAGGCAGCTGGGGATGGCATAGAGACCCTGAAAATACATTGCCTGCTGGGTGTTAACTCAGTACTGCATGGGGCCAGGAGCAAAAAGAAATGGAAAAAAAAAAACCTGTGAATGGAGAATTGAAAAGATGTGAAGTTTTCAGATTATTTTTTTTTGCTTTTTGGGAAAGATAACTAAAAGAAATGTAAAGAGTATTCAGGGCTGGGAACTTTGAGCTCTGAAATCTTAGCAAGCTACTTCCTCCTTTCCCACATCTACCTCCTCCTTTTATGTCTTATTTCTTCTACAGGCTGCAGCAGATGGGTCCACAGACGGAAAATTACTTTCACACAGAATTATTTTTTCTTGTGATATTTTAAATGTATATTTATTTGCTTATTAACTTACTGGATTTTTTCAAAGAATTCTGGTAATCTCCATCTCCATGGATATTCACACTGTTTATTTTGTTAGTTACTTGTGTTATTTACGTATTTGTGTGTGTATATATATATATATTTAAATTATTTGCCTACTGTACTACAGAAGTTCATGCTTAGATTAACTTATATAGAGTTTAGGACAACTGCTGTTATTGAATGTGACTTCTGAAGAAAAAATCCAGTTTTGGAATGAATTCTGAGGATGCCAGTAGGAATTACTATTCTTTGTCCAGAAATTTGTAAATTAGAATAGTATTTCCCTGTGATGGTATTTTCCTGGACTACAGGGAATGCTATACATTATATTATGTTGGTAGCAGCATTTTACATATCAAATATTAGTTGTTGTAAACAAGAGGGAGCTTGCTGCATTCAGTTAGAACAACTGTTATCTCATTAATACTATTTTAGCATAGACTTTCTTAATCTTTATAAGGATATCCTATCAGAAAAATAAGCATAATAACAATAATTATGCCTGTATTTTAAATAGTGCTTTCATACATATGTGGCTTTCCTTCTGCTTTAAAAATATACTGTCTCTGTTGGACAGATGGGTAAACTGAGCCATGCATGGGAAGTGAAATAAGTGCACTGGAGGTCTTCCAGACAAAGACAGAACTCCTAGTCTTAAAGCAGAACCTTATTTTAAATCATATATAAAAGTTATCACGAGGTATTTGTAAATTAACAAAACAAATCCTGCACTTTAGAGATACCATTTAATTTTTTTTTTCTTCCAACAGGAACTTTTTACACCAGAGTGCAAATTCAAGGAGTCTGTTTTTGAAAATTATTATGTAATCTACTCATCCATGCTCTACAGACAACAGGAGTCCGGGAGGGCCTGGTTCTTGGGGCTGAATAAAGAAGGGCAGGTCATGAAAGGAAACAGAGTGAAGAAAACAAAACCAGCAGCTCATTTTCTACCCAAGCCATTGGAAGGTAAGGCTCAGTCCATCTCTGGAGGACTCTGCTATAGATCTCACAAGAAGAGGGAATGGTTTCCAAAACGCCCTTACTGAATGTGCATGCCCCACAATGTCAATGCCATTCCCAAAGTTTCATGGAGAAGTTTTGTGCTTCCATGTAGTGATGCTACAAAGGGCATATGTAAAAAACATTTTTCCAGGGACTAAGAGGTCATTCTACAAGAAAAGAAGTCTTTTGTGGAAGAGAATTGTGCTGCTTTTAAAATATTCCGTTGTTAGGGACAAAATCTGTTGTGAGTCTTGCAGTGAGAAAATAGTTCTTTCATTAGGCAGAATGAAATAATGATTATTGTAGGATGATTGGGAATTATAAAGGGAATGGATGAAATGTCAGCATTTAAAAGTAAAAGCTTTCTAACACAAAACACAAAGGTCTCTCAATAAAATAAATCATGATGTATTACTTTGCCAAGTGGTGCAATGTACACAACTTGTTTAAGTTGGCCTTTAAACCAAGATAGGAGCAAATAACAATCACAGTAACCTTATACACCAAAATGATGTCACATTCTCTGTAAAATCAATTTATTATCTTGGAACTTCTGTGTTGTCCTATCTATTCTGCAGGCCCTTATAAACCTCTGCTGCCTTTTGCTTCTTGCCCTGATGGCACTATTCATTGTTCTAATTGCTGCACATAGCCTCAGTCATTCTGAAAATTATCTCATTTCTTACCATCTGAAAACACATACCTGAGAAATGCTTTGGTTAGCAGTCCAATTCCTTTTAATATTTAACTTCAAATTTTTCATTGAAGGATCAGTTTGTTTCTTTAGTTTCATCGTAAGGAAAGAATCAGAATAATCTTATTTATTTGAAGTCAGGTTGATGCCTCTGTGCTTTCCCTGTCTCATGAAAGTTTACAGTTGTTTCATAAGCTCTCAGCAATACTAATAATTTATATCTTGATCCCTCTATATTAAATTAGGACTTATAGGGAGGGAACACTAGTGCATGTTTTTAACCAATGCAAATTTGTATGTACTAGGAAAGAAGTTACCTGTTAAAAATAATGTTTGGATGATCAGACTCCATCAAAATAGTTTAGACAATGCTTAGAAATAACTTTATTTACATTGCCTATGAGAATCATCAAATATGACAGCTCTGCTATATAATTCCTTACTTTATAGTTCCATTTCATGTTGTTCAATGTAATAATTTTGTAGGTCACAGTGTTATTTCACCAAGCTCTTTTAATTAACTAGCAAAGTGCCCTAAACACATTTATGGGCCACTCTGAAGATATAGATCATAACTAGCCTTATGTACTCTAGAGAAGACGTTTAATTTGAGTCTTTCAGAAGCTATAAAAGGATTTGGATTATGTCACTGGAAATGTTAGAACAAGTATTTGATTAGTTAATGATGGTATGGGGCCCTTTACATTTATTATGAAACTTCACACCATTGAAGATCAAGTACTTTGATGCTCCAGCCTCTTACTCTAATTAGCCAAGGGATGAAGGAATTGTGCTCTCTGTGGTAGCACACACCCAGTCCGAAAATCAGTGTGATGATTAATTCCTGTGACTGCTGTGACACGTCTTTTAACATCTCTCTGATATAAATAAATGCAACTGAAGTTAGATATAAGTGGAAATATTACCTGATAGAGTGACATGGAAAATGAAATTGAATTATGCAAGAGCATTAATCATTAAGGCAGCTTAATGCTGTAACTGTGTAATTGAATACATGTATTTCCCTCAAAGGATTTGAAGTGGTTAGATAGGGACTGAAGCCCAGGGAAAAACTTCTAATTCCTCTAAGAATTCAATTAATAGTTTAATTTGGACTTTTCTGCACTTCTACATTCAGTGGAGATCAGTGGCTACTGCATATGTTTTTTGAAACGAGGTAGGAAAACCCTCAAACCTCTTTTTATACTCTCCCTGTATCCTGGACATTTCTTCAGGACACACCTGAAGAAGAGACCATGGCCAAATTCCTCAGATTTGGGAGACTGATGTACATATAACTTTGTAGAACTGGACCCTAGCCTAGTCTTGCAATGTATGACTAAGAAAGAACACTTAAGTCTAGACAACTGTGATGTATGATCCCATTTTTAATTACAGTCTGCTTTATCACATTTTACTTCTAAAAGTTCACATTTTTATTAATGTTTATTTAAGGGTTGTATATACGTAAACTTGTGTATAAACATGCACATTTTTGTGTGCCTTATGCAAAGACAGAACACTAGTTTTTTCATTTCCAAGGAGCTATAGTATCCATTAAGCAATCACGAATGCAATTTCCTACTGCATTTTTAAGTCAGATGCAGAAGTGTGAGAATTCCGGAGAGTCCAGCAATTCTCTCTGTGGTGCAAAACCAGTGTCTGTCAAAGTAAACTGTTTCCCTGATATGCAAGAGGAACACAGAAAATTGATCCTATTTGAGTGAGCTCTCATATGAGATACATTGTTAAAAATGCTTCTCCTTTTCTCTTCCTTCCCATCAGTTGCCATGTATCGGGAACCATCTTTGCATGATATTGGAGAAACGGTGCCAAAGGCTGGGGTAACTCCAAGTAAAAGCACAAGTGCATCGGCAATAATGAATGGCGGCAAACCAGTGAACAAGAGCAAGACAACATAGCCAGATCCTCACAGGTGTTGTGACTTTACTGAGTCCCAAGTACAGTTGAGCGATTTATCCTTGCCAGACTTCCCCTCGGCAGTGTCTGTGGATCAGCTTGTGGCAAGTCACCAGCTTGCCCGTTGCTGTTTCTGAACTGAGTTGTTGCAAGTGGATAAATCTCAACACGTAGCTCCACCACAACGAGAAGACACCTGGATGAACCAGCTAAACTCAGACCATGGAATGCCCTACCAGATATTGGAATGCCTTTTTAATATCTTTTCTGTGACTGTGACACTTCATGTGAATGACATACTTCACAAGTACACTTGATACCTTGCCTGCTGACAATTGCCCATAATCCCTTTTTGAGTCCAGTTTCAGCAAAATCCATGTGTTTAAGTTCTATTTTGTAGCACACAAATAATCAAGTAATTTCTAGTTAGATGCTGTAAACCTGTGCTATTATGGATTTCTCTTCTTCCCTTTTTTATAAGGCTGCTCGCTCCACTGTTTGTGACCTTTTGCAGGGATTGTGTTTCTCTATAACTTAAGTGTTGCCGGTGGCTTAGTTTTGAAAGCAATCAGGGAATCAGGAAGCCTTCAAAAATCTATTATTACAAATTATATCTATAAAGAATAGGATTGTTGTCTCTGGCTTAAAATATTGATTAAATGTGAATACTCTTTAGTAACAGATACTGTGCTTCTGAGGTTGGCATTAAAGAGGAGGGAAGAGTGTCAAACACAACCAACGGGGAGTTTTCTGAAACGTGTGTTTGGCATCCCCCTATAGTTTCTTTTTGTGTGTGTGTTTTATACATATCACAGGCTTACTGGTAATGGTAACATTTGCCTTGCCCAGCGAGCAAGACCCACTCATTTTTGGAAAAGTGGGTCCAAAGAATTTTGTAGGCCTTGTAGGTCTGAATTAAGGCTCATTTTTCATCTACTAAATCTTCATTGTTTGAAAAACAACCACCACCAATAAAAGAAAAAAAAAGCAAGACTAATCAGAATTGCGCTACCTAAATCCATTTCAGATATAATCCTTTCCTGTTTTTAAGGAACTGAACTTAATGCCATTGTTATTTTTGGCTGAATCCCACACCTACTTAGCAAAGCATGGGCAAGGATGTTGTTGTGTTCTTTTTTGCAGCACCAATGCAAAGGGTAGTTACAAATTATAGTTTAATATTTCTGGTGTTTTAAAAAAAGAAGTTTTAAAACTGGACATATTACAAAACTTTATTTTTATTTTTAGCTAAGCATGCAAAGTCCGGTCCTATGTATTTCACTGATATCCCAGTATGTACCTCCACCCAGCTTCCTAGGATAACATGCCCACCAAATTGCTAGATTGAAGGTGCCTTGCCTTGATCTCTATATACTGTACTTTCTCCTACATGAACCTAGAAGAAATCAAAAACATCATAAAATTGAAGCCTTGGATCATATTACCAGAAACATCAACCCTTTGAGTTTGTCACTTGTGAACAATTAAGCCAGTGTTGTGGGGGAGGAAGGAGGGTGTAGGAAAGATTTAGAGAATGCCACAGAGATGCCACTGAAGTTTTTGCACACTTAGTCACAGGTTTTCAGAGGATGAAAAATATGGGCACTCTCTGTATGCTTAAGAAGGGATTTGTTTTTTAGAAATAGCAGCAAAGATCAAACTGTATCTCAGTCTGGAAAACTGTGTGACAACGCTCTCTTGGCCTCTTGCTGTTACCTTGATATTTAAAGACAAAAAGAGGAAACCATCCGTTCCTTTTTTAGCACTGTATTTCTGGCAATTTGTTTTATCACATCTTTGTGCTGAAGTCCCTAACAGAGACTGCTGATTATTTCAAACTCTCTGTCTGCTCAGCTGAACAGTCTGATTCAGTCTGAATGAACTCTTCATACTAGTTTTCAAATGTGTTCTGTTTTTATAAGCAACATTTAGTGCACTCTTCAAGGAGGCTACTGTAAAGCTGCTAAATTCTAGATAAACTTTTTTTTTTTCTGTAGGTCAGACTTCTTTTTGTATGTGTGATATGAGAACAGCAAGATAATGCTTGATGTTGGGTCTTTCTAGGGAGGGAATGAGTTAAGCATGAAGCCCTCTCTCCATGTAGAGAAAAAAAAAATACAAACCTAATCTAAAACTGTGATACAAATGCAAAGAAACTTTGACTTAAGACTGTGCCCTTGCCTGCTAGCACTAAATCTGTGTGCGTGGGGAAAACAACACTTTATTAAAAACTTCCGTGTGCCCTTCTCGTCCCACCTGGTCCAGTGGGATTTGTGCACCATCCCTGAGAAAACGAAATCAAACCAAAGCAACTCAGATGGTGAGCTGGGGGCTTGCTCTGCGCTGCAGGACGCGTGGGAGGCAGCAGCCTTGGTGCTGCCATGGCCCCAGGCCTTCCAGCTACTGTAAGAGGGGAACTTCTCAATATTTCAAGTAAGATAGAACAGCTGAAGGCTACATTCTCTCTCACCTGATTCATGAGGAGGGAATGAACGAGTATCATAGCCCATTCAACTGTCTTTTTACTCACCCAGTGTAAGAGCCTGAGGAGAGACAGGGCTGGAGACCTGGCTGAGCCATGCAAGGAGGATCTGGTTCATTGCCTGGTCCTATATAAGCATTGTTTTCAACATTAACCTTTTGGTCCTGAGTAACTATGATCTGTGAACCAGTTTGGGAGGCTATAATTAAGGCCAGATATAATTTATTTAAGCAGTTAGTACATACTGGAAATACAGCTTTTTTTGTTTTGTTTCGTTTTGTTTTTTAATTATCATTTTCTGGTTTTGTTTTTGTGGGCTAAATTTGTTTAATCCAGTGAATCAATGTCCTAATTTTTTTTTTCTACAATCTGTTTGTTTAAACATGACAAAATTTTGTCTTGTCTCATCTGTTGCATGGGAAGAGTATGACAAGGATGAGCTAACTGCATGTTGTAGGTTGTGTCTGTCAAAGAACTGTTGGTCAGTGTTACAAATTTACATACATATATGCAAAGAGTTTATCTGCATTGTACAGTTTGTGTTTATTCTTATTTGTTGTTACACAGATTCAACATGATGAATAAAACATTTATGCGAAGGCATACTGGAAACCAACAAAAAAGATTATGTAAGAAGTAGACTGTGCAAAGCATCATTGCACTGGCCACAGGATGGTGAAACTTCGTGTAAATAGGTTGGCAAACTCAGTTCTCCCCCTTTACCATGCCAAAGAAAATTTCAGCTCCTTAATATAATACCTCTCTTGCTGTTCTCCAGGATGAGACTTCACCATTTTCTTCCCTCTAAAATTAATTTTGCTGTTAAGTGAAAGCTGTTTTCAACTGTCTGTTACTACTAAAGTACTGTATAGTAAACCTGATGGAATCAATTTGTATTTACAGATTGGGGTTTTTGTACTTACATGTGCAGCTGTCTGTGCATCTGCAGCTTTCCAGGTCTTTTGCATGCTTGCATTGTATTTTGTTTTTCTGTGTTTTCTCTAATCTCTGAGAGACTGTTCACACTGCAATCTAACCTCATCTTGCCATTTTATATGTTAACACTGCACAAAGTCATTTTCTTCTCTGTTTTGATCTGTATTTCAGCTACAGTTCTATTTGGCAAAATCAGTCACACCTGCACTATTTTAGAGATCCAGTTTTGAGGAGATATCAACTACTTCAACAAAGCACTATTTTGCTGTACTTCAAAAATTTTATAAATACACAAGAATTTTATGAGATTGCTCACATGATGGAGCCTGTGGAAGGGTCTCTAGCTCCTTTTAAGTGCTTTGTAGTTCACATAACAGAGCTTTTGCTTCATTTGCTGGGTTTTTAGCCATTCTTAATTGATTTTTAATATACTGTCATTTTCATAATTGTTGGTTCTTAACAAACCCCTCCCAGCCCCTTCCCTTCACCAGATATAAAGTAAAGCAATTCACTTTGACTATGGTACACACCTGAAACAATACTAAGAACCCTGGCTTTACAAACATATATATGGGGAAACTTTGTCTTGGTTTAAAACTAGTTTAAGCAATGAGGTATGAAAGCAGGCAGTTTGGTCCATGCAGTAAATTGTGCCATGATGATCCATCTGTTTAGTGGTATGACGAATACATTATTCAGCTACATACAAATGGGAATGAAAATAAAGTTAGACTACATAAGAAGGTTCTTTTCCTTTTAAATGGCCCTTTAGATAAATTCATATTTCATGCAGTGCATTCTAAAATGTTTAATAACAGGATTTTTTTTCTGTGATGACTAATGCAAATGCTATGACTTATTTTTTAAGCTGTAATAAATTTTTTTGTTCAATTACTTCGTCACAGTAATATTCAAATTAGCTTTCTTCATTCCAGTATCATTTAGCTACAAAGTGAGATGTCATTCTGCAAAGAAGCAAGGGCAGTGCATCAGAAAAGTGAGAGCAAGTACATGATGAAATACATTGATGTGTTTCTAAGAAAGAATATACACAGTGGGGGAAAAAAATCACAAGCAGGTTAATAAATTATAGAAGCAAATAAATCCACAGGTTTTTTATAGGTGATATTACAGATATGTTATACACAATAGGCATAATCCTGCAAGTATATTATAGAAGCACTGGCACACTTCTGGATTGTGTTCTTTCTCACATAAAAAGAAAACAAGGTTATAGTATCTTTTTTTAATAAGGTTTACCAATCTAATCATTAAAAAGTCCCCTTTTATCCAATTTCATTTTGCCTTTTGCCACAGGCCTGGAAGCAGGTTTTTACAGTCACTAGCTATGAAGAATCAAGCAGTAAGTTTCACTTCCTTATGCCTCTTCCTGCATTTACAGTTTATGTATCTGGAATTCCCATCACAGGGACTGAGATAAGGGAAAAAGATAACAATTTATTAATACAGCTATTATATTCATATATGTGGAATAATAATCTTATTCCTTCTGATTTCATTTATCTAGAGAGGAAGTGAGATGCAAAACAGATATACTGGGTGTCACATCACCAGTTACCTCAGCATGAAGAGCAGGGGAAATGTTTAAGCAACATAAAGAATAAAAATTGGGAAAAAATTAATGTGTACATTACATTTAGTTAACACTTGAAGGTTTATAGTAAAAGCACCATTTTGTTTGATAATTGCATTTAAATGAACCACTGACAGTAGCTGTCCTAGATATTCTGATTTTTTTCCATATGTAAGTTAACAAACAACTTGGATAACACTTTTTGAAACGCTATGGCTACATAATCCATCCAGTAGTCAAAAAGGTTGGAGCTGATTGGTTTAAAAAAATCAAAGTAGAAATAAAAATTACTTTATACACTTTAAGTATATAAATTTAAAATTAAAGCAAAAGACAAAGTAAAATGCATCAAATATGACACTGGAACTACCTAAAGAATTGTTCTTTTATATATGAATGAGTACCTGAAATACCATAGCTGATCTACAGTATATATAAATGTTTTGATGCCATGAAACAAGTCAAAAGCATCTACTGACACCAGATAAGGGTTTTGATTATCTAGTATTTTCTTAATACATTACTAAATACAAAGGGAAGGAAAGCAAGAACTTTGTATCCTTCATTGTTTACACTCTGATTCAGCAGATGAATGTATATGCAAAAAACCCAGTGATTATGAGATGATTCAGGTCAGTGGTATTCATTATTCATAAATATAAATAAAAGCAACAATTTGTGCTCTCCAGACACTTGGGTTGGCAAAACGCATATATACTAAAACTTAAGAAAATATTCCTGTTGAGCTCTATAGAGTTCAAGGGTTTTAAGTACAAAATATAAATTAAAATTTCAAGATGAATTTTACTTTGAAGATTCTTTATGCTGTATGAATAGAGTTTAGAACTCTGCCTGATACTTTGGTTATCTGATAAGAGAGTAGCTAGCAGCTTTGGGATGTATGTCTAGTTATTTATCTGCATAGCCTGTATATAAGTTGGATGTTTGGTAAGGGTACTCCCTGAGAATATGGGCTTTACAAGCTTCATTTTTAGAGAGAAAGAATCCAGGTTAAGGGGGAAAAAAGTGGTAGTTAAAGAGGAAAGCTATATGGGATGGGGGAATAATAAAGCAGTTAAATTAATTTGAAATTTTGCATTCTATTACATGTTCTGTACCATTGTATTTTCCTATTTCAAAACTGTCATTTCTAAAAGAAAAGTAGTTCCTAGACTAATAATGGAAATACATTTTTTTTGTTAATACGTAGTTCCATTATTTCCGAGTCATGTACCTCTTCAAAAATCAGGACCTTGGCACCTAAACCACAATGTTAAAGTTTGGTATCTAAAAGAAGTATTTTTGAGCCATTTAATCAATTTCTTGCTCAATCATGGTTTCACAAAATGTAAACACTTTTGAAACTAAAATGTATATTTCTTTTTTTTTTTTTTTTTTGCTCTAAAGAATTCAAGGGCTGCCAAATCTACATGTACAAAAAAATAAGAGACTCATATGTAAATAAGTTAGGGAAGTCCCAATAGTTGTGCATCGTTCATAACTCAATGTGAATTTCACACTGAGCAGCATTTCACCATTGGAAAATAAAAATAAAATTTTTGTTCATACCACTGCTTTGTTTGTATTTATTATATTAAAACTTTAATTACTTTGTTGACATTGTCCAAACATCTTTGGTTGAGACCGAGTTGCTCCATAGCACAGATGATTTTCAAGTCAGTTGATGTTCAGGTTCCCCATTTCTATGAAAGCAGTTAAATTCAGTGAATTCCACGTGTGACAGGGCAGTCTGTGCTGAACAGTGTAGACTGAATTTTCATCCTAAAATTTACTAATACAAAAAAACTTTTCATTTGTTTTACATGTAGGAGGCAACTGTAGATATATAGAACAGTACAATAGAAGTCCATGTGAGTTGCAGAATATATATGGAGAATAGGCGATCATACTTTTATATCTTTATTAGTTTCATTCCATATGTTTCTATAGGTTATGTACTTGAAGGTATTGTAATATGTAGATTAGACAATCAACTTACTGACATATTAACCACAGAAACTAAAAGTTCTCTGGTGGAAAAGGTTCCATTCAAACATTTTGGGTCTTCAGTCTATGAGTGTCATGTAACTGGACCTCAGTAAGACAGTTATTTCACCAAATAAAAAATCATTAATATTTTTATAGGCTTCTTTACAGTTTCTCTCAATTTATGAGTTGGTTCATAATCAGGATTGTTATAAAGGAAAAAAAAAGGCCAAATAATGTATTTTTCAAACATCATAAAACAAACTAAACTTATTATTTGACAAATATTCAATTAGTGCTACTCTTCTACAGGTGTATTGTTGCTTATGTATAAGGAGACATGACAACCAAGTAAATAATGTTTAAAAAGGGTTTTCTTATACCTTTGCCTCAGGTTGCTCAAAGAAATAGTCATTATAGGTGTAATACAAATCCCACTGAATTTACAAAAAATCTCTGGAGAAGTTCCACAGGGCCAGTATTTTTTGACTTCACCCTCTAGAGCTCGAGCTGCCCTGCTCCCTTGTTTAGTTTTCTGATGCATTTTTTTAAGGACCAAATCCTCGAACGTGCTCTAAGGTATTTACAAACATGTATGTGTGTGTTCATGCATACCCACACCCAGACACTTCAGAAATTAAATGTCCTAGCAGCCTAAAGAAAAGCAAAAAAGTCCTCAATCTTTGACGTCCTTCATTAAGAGTATTCTCTCCCCAGCCAGATTTCACAAGCATTTCCATTCCATCCTTCCCAGCATTCACAGTTTCCACAGCTACAAACTCCATTACCTAGAATAGAATGATAAAGGGCAATTATCATAATTGAGATGTACTACATTAAAATGTGTTTTATGGAAAGTAAAATGCTATGCTAAAGTAGATGCATTGTTCCTTTATTGTTCCCCTACCCCTTTTTCCTTTGGAAGGAAGCAATTACTGTACCATTGCATTAGGAAGCCACCCCACACCTATACTTACAAGGCATTAATAGCATGTTCACAATAATTCCATCAGCAGCATTGCAAATATTGAAATTGTGTATGGTGAAGTTTAATTGTGTACACCAGTGTTTGTACCCAGTTGGTGAGGCTGTGTTCACACTGTGCCTCCAGGTACAAAGAAAAACAAAATTACTTTTAACTAATATTCATAAAATAAAAGCCATGAAAAGCTACCAACAGAATAGCAATAAAACCATGACTTTGAACATGAAAAACTTTAAACCTAAAATCTCAGAAGTGCTGTACAAATAAATCCTATCTCAAACTCTCTATTCAGTGAAAAATGTCCCAGCCGTATTTTGCAGCTGGGAAAGAGTTGAGATCCATCTATTAATTTTATTTAAATATTATTTAATGACCCTTGGATTCTCAGCTTGAAACCTCTATAGCCTTTGTATCTATGTAAACTCCTTTCTGTTTTTATGAAGATCCATGATTAGGCATTAGCCACAGATAAGGCTCCTGTTTCTGCTGTACTGGCTAGTTGTCTCCAGACAATGACCCTTGCTAACAGGGCGAGCTGGAAGACACAATTTACTAGTGTCAGCCTTCCCACTCTCAATCTAATTGGCTTGCAGAGTTCTTCCACATCTAATAATTGCTCAGCAAAGATTTTCTAAAATTAAGATTTGCAACAGGAAACAGCCAGTGAGTTAATTTAGCAATTCCCATGCTGCTTCTTGTCACTATGCTTATCACAAGGGTTTGTTGGCAGCCTGCCCATTTCTATTGACATCTGCCACCTGCATACTCAGACAATGTTAAGGTGAAGCTGCTTGAATCATTCACCATCACATCATAAGAAAAGCTATCAGCTATTCCAGCCTCTCACTGACAATTGTCTGATTGCTAGGAAGCTCTGTTAACCCACACAACGATGCCCCTAAACCACCAGAGATCATCAAACAAATGCATTTTTTGTTACTTAAACACATTACACACATGGAGTGTCCAGTAAAAGAACAAAGGCTAACAAACCTCATGATTGTAATGCTGACACTGTGTCCTTTGCCAAAAAATAATAACTTGTAGTCTGTTACAGAGAGAATTGTTGATGGATTCCATAGCTGGCTTACTTATTTAAATTCACACTCAGGCTTTTAACTGTTGTTTTGAAACCTTAAGTTGATCATTGCACTGCATGAAGAAACAATTATAGCAGGTTTGAATAACCAGCAAATATGCTTCCTCCATCAGTGGGGAAAGAAGAAGCTGGGCTTTGTCTAACATAATTCCCATCAACTCTGTTTGTTTTCTGAAGCAATTAAGTGTTAGCCTGTACTGCACCTGTGCAAATGAGACCATCATGTTTGTCACAGTCTCTGTCATCGCATTCACAGAAATCACCCGAAATGTACCATTCCTGGGGTGAACAGATGCACTTTCCACAGTGGCAGGAGCCTGAAATCACAAAAATTATTACTCACAGTCAAAGAGTACTGGCACATTCAGACTAGAAAATAACAACCCAAGTCACACATATGCACACATACGCACATGTGCATGTGCACAAAATTGCTGCCTAAGAGGCTGTTGCATAAAAGAAAATAATCAAGCTAAAAGCCTTTTGAATTAAAGGATTCTTTTGGCATGAGCTAGAGTATGGTGGGATGTTACTAGTAATGCTTTGATCCTGCTATTTCAATAATCAGGACTCACATTTTGAAGCTTTCTTTTGGTTTCAGACACCTACAATCAGGGCTTCTCTCCCCAGGAACTTTTTTTTAACTAGTAAAGCTCAAATTGTCCCTAATCCATTATTACTGAAGGCAGTAAAATCACATCCAGGAAGAAAATAGTCCTCCTCATCTAAATTTTTAGGGGTGAGTTTGCAAAAGAGCAGCAGGGTCCAAGACTAACATCTATAGACTTCCAAAACCCTTATCACCACGAATGAAGATTCTCCACCTCCCATGGAATTACTGAACTTTTGCTCTAGGTCAGAAAGAGCTTGTGCACATAATGGCAGCTCAGCAATTGGCTCATTCCTGCAGCCTGCCCTAAAGCCCCTTGCTGGGACAAGCTGCTCCCCTTCTCCTCACGGATGTCAGGCCACACCCTCACAGGCAAAGCAGGGACTGTATGGTCACATTCAGGTGATGCCATAATCCACGGAGCACCAGAATCCTCCCTTGAAGAGAAGACTCTCAGACATCCTGACCCTCAGGAGAAGGTTCGTGGCTCTGAATCCTGGAAAGTGACAATGATGTTATCAGGAAGCCTATAGCCTGAGAAGTGTGTGAGAGAGGCTTTTCTGCAGCTAGAAATGCCAAAAGGAGATTATTATTCCTCCTGAATGGTTGCAGCACTTGGCTGAAGAGGCTTGGCTTTTACAGATCGCATCTTCAGTTGCCTGGCCATGTACAGATTTCAGACATGCAAGCACTGACGTGGGAATCTTACTAACTGTTAAGAAAAAATCCTTTTGTGGACCTAGCCCTAAAAAGGGGTAACAGCAGAAATCAATGTTAAAAGCATTATTTAAAAAAAACTCAGATAAATTATAGCAAGGAATATATGCAAAATTTTGAACTATGATGAGCTGGGGCAAAAAAAAAAGTCACCAAAGAAGCTGTTGACCTTTTAAGAAGAGACTTATAAATGAGTTAAATGCAATGAGAATCCTAGTCTCCTGCAATATTTTCAGAATTATTCCATTTAAAAGTCACCAATGTGTTGAATGCATTAAGAAGGAAGCTTGGTTATGTCAGAACATAACCTAAACAGAATTCATGGGTTACTCAACAGGGCCTGAGTCAAAGCCTATAAAATCATGCTTTTCCATCTTTCCAGTTCTTTCAGTGACCTCTGAATAAAATCCATAGTAATAATCTTAATACACTTAAAGAAAAAAAGTTGTATCTGTTGATATCAACCAATTTTACATTGCTTTTCCCATAAATACTGAAGCTTAATTCTTGAAAACTTCAGAACAGCTTCAGCAGAGTATCTAATTCTTAATTAAATATATAATTTAATGCTTATTTTAAATTCACAAAAATTAACTCATTGCCTAATTTTAGGGAAATGCTTTAACTTGTAACATATGGAACATGTAAATATATTCAGGAAGAGCTAGTGATTAGAACATTTAGGCTGGAGGTATTTGATTAAGCATCTACTTTCTTTTCAGAGTATTGCTTACTGGGGCACTGGCATAGAGCATCTTGACATTCCCTACAAGGATCAAAAACGCCGTTGTATAAGGAGGCAGTGGAGGATAGCATACGTATGACAGGGTTGGTCTATAAGAGGTACACTTGAGGGTAATTTAAATCAAATACCTCAGTACTGCCAGGTACTGACATCTGAAAATAATGAGGAATTGATATATGAGGTATGAGTATTTTAGTGAAATTAAAGCAGTTATTAAGAGTATTACCCTGTAAGAAGCTTGAAGTGATTCCGCATAAACAAGCACTGATGCTGCTACTGAGGGATGCCCACGATATTTAAAACTGTTTTGCAGAAGATACAGCAAATTTAACACCAAGTCAAGCAAGGAAGATAAGACTCCAAAATGTAAAATCTGTTAGGGAAATGAATGTATCGAACTTTTTCCCTGAGCAGGGGATGCTGCTCTGGGAGGCTCCTCAGTTTAATTGAGTCTAATGAGTTGCAGGGTGTTTCCTGGGATTCCAGCCAGATCCTCTTGGATGGGATTTGGCTCATTACCTTGCCCACATCCTGCACCGTTACAGTCACCATGTACAGCCCTATCTTTACTGCCAGGGAGGCAGCAGCATGGTGGGTGTTGCTGTTTTCCTTGGGAAGAGCTTTTTCTACAGGTGGCACAGTCAGTGAGCCAAGATTCTGAAAACAGCCTAGGAATGTAGATGCCCAACTTTGCTTATATTAGCAGAGTGCAATTTTCTGATAGGGTTCAGCAGTTATCTGCTGAAAACCAGGACTCTTCACAGTCTATTAAAACCTATATACAGACACTTAGGCTACCCTCAGTCCATTTTAGCACTTGTATATCACAGCTAGGTTTCCAACAAAAATGGAATAACCACCATTAGTGCACAGGTTGGAAAATCCCTTTTATTTGACCAGTAACCATTATTTTTTTCTCACTGTAATTAATTAGAAAGATAAATTTGCCATTTTGGTTTCTGGATAGCACTTCACTAGCTATGAACAGTGTTTTAAACTATGAATATCCAGTAAGACATAATTTCCAGATACATATTTTAGCATCAAGAGTAGATTAAAAAAAAATTAAAAGTTAAAAAAAAATTAAAAAGGGGAAAAAAGAGTATAGTAACAAAAGTTATAAGTAATTAGACTGTCTTTGCTTGTGATCCCCATCCTGCTCAGAGAAGAGGCAGGAGATAGTAGCCTTCTTGGATGTTTACTGGCCACACTCAACTGAAGATGTCTTATGGTGGTGATTTCTATGTTGGGACAAGCACTTACATGTGAATTGCTGTTCCTACAATAAAGCTGCAATCACATCTAATTTGACAGAGCTTTTTTATATTGACTGTCCTCAAAGCAATCTTTCATGATGTTGGAAGCTAATATGGGCTCAGGGGCCAAAGAAACTTAACTAAAAAAATAAAAAAGATCTCACCTCTGTTGCTGAGTATGGATTTAGGGTCACAGAATCACAGGATGGGTCAGGTTGGAAAGGACAATACTAGAGCACCTGTCAGGCTTATATAAGTGACCAGATTCCAAACCGTTCCCCAGCAGCATAGCCAACAGAGTAAAAAAATGCCTGACACCTCTGCAAATTCCTGATGGATTATCTACTCCCAAAGCATCAAAGTAAACTGTACCCTTAAAACACATGTTCAAAGCTAATTGTTCTCAGAGTAAGACCCACAGGCTGGAATAAATAGCTCTCATCCATCCTTAGAAAGAGATACTAGATAATATGAATATTTTTAAAATCAACATCATTTTTCATGTTTATAT